>NW_023270268.1:34716680-34851201 GCF_011800145.1 Mirounga leonina
TTTCTTTCTTTCTTTCTTTCTTTCTTTCTTTCTTTCTTTCTTTCTTTTCTTTCGAGAGAGCATGCACACGTCAGGGTGAGGGGCAGAGGGAGTGAGAGAGAATCTTCAGCAGGTTCTCCGCGCCCAGCACAGAGCCTGACTTGGGCTTGATCTCACCACCCCAAGATCATGACCTGAGCCCAAATCAAGAGTCGGGGGCTTACTGACTGAGCCACCCAGGTGCCCCTCTATTGAATAGTTTCTTCACCTACTCTTCCCTACTCTCCAACTCCATGTCTATCTTTTACATTATGGAAGTAAGTGTTCTAAAAAGACAATTTATCAGTCACTTCCTATTTTAAATCCTGATTTGGCTTCAGTGGCTTCCTGTTGCTTTCAGGAAAAGTCTAAATATTGTTTTGTGGCTAGCAGGCTCTCAGTCCTGTTGTCCATCATATGTACTAGTGCCCTGATTTTAACTCTGGTTGGATCAATAACTCCTGCTCATTTTCTGTCTCTTTTCCTTTCTCATCAGGACCTATGGCTCTATATATGTGGAAGAGTAACACTGTGGAGAGATGAAATTACATAGGACCCTGACAACATGAAAAAAATGTCTTCAAAATGGGCTTTGTGTAATAGAAATAATATTCAGTCCTAGAAATCCCAAGTGTGTGCTAATAAGGAATGAGTTTATTTCAAAGGCCAAAGCTGCCTTAGATGGTGATCCGAATGACTTCTTATCAACTTGAATGCCTTTTCCTGTGGCAGTGTGCAGTTACTCTCAGGGTGAACACTTCTGAACTCCCTGGGAGAGCTGAAGCCTTCTCTGATTTCAGTGTAATTCAATTTAAGCAACGCTGTCATAGCATCTGCAGCCCGAAGCTGTTTCCCACCCAGATATCACAGTTTAGGGTAGACGTGGAGGAGGCAGGGAGAGGGATCATGCAGCATGTGTCCCCAGTCTTTCTTCTTGGGAGGTGGGGGAATGGGAGGATGGGATTAAGAGCATCTACTCTATGCCTGGTAAGGTGCTAGCTGCTTTCTATATATTATAGCATTTAATCTTCACAGTGATCTGCTGAGATAGGTATTATACCCATTTATACAGAAGCCCGTTTCTTTTGGCTGCCCAGATTCTGCCCTCGTTGCCCATGAATTGCCCCATCTGAGAGCAGGAGAACATTAAAAGTGCTCCCATTTTGGCCCCACACTCCTCTGGCCTAAGGTGCAATCATAAATGTGGACTTGTGGATTGGGGGATCGTTTGGCTGGGTCAGGTGTCTTCTCCTGGAGCTGACTTCCAGGGCTTCTCTCTACCCTCCTGGAATGTTTCTCTTTCCAGCTTTTGGTTCTCATCCCTGCTGTGTAACATTGCCTGCCTCATGACCACAGTGTCTGTATCTTTTTCTAGCTTCCCTGGACTTCGGGGATAGTGGTGGGGGCTGCAGTGGGTGTAACCTCATGGTGATTTTTCACAGGGCAGTAGGAGAGTCTCTGCCACCTTTCCCTCAGCACCAAATCCTTGGTCTTGTGGCATCTACTGTATGGGAGGTGATGAGTCAGTGCTGGGATGTGGTGGTAAAGATGAAAAACACGGTTCCTGCCTTATAGAGCTTACCTTCTTATGTGGGAGACCATTAACCAAGTAAACAAACATAAGCAGCATCATTACACGTTTTTTTTTTTAAAGATTTTATTTATTTATTTGACAGAGAGAGACACAGTGAGAGAGGGAACACAAGCAGGGGGAGTGGGAGAGGGACAAGTAGGCTTCCAGCTGAGCAGGGAGCCTGATGCTGGGCTCGATCCCAGGACCTGGGATCATGACCTGAGCCAAAGGCAGACGCTTAATGACTGAGCCACCCAGGCGCCCCTTATTACACGTTTTGATAGGAACTAGGAATGAAACAATCGGGGGACTGTGCTTTAGATTAAGTGGCTGGCACAGATCCAGCTGAGGTGAGAATGATGAACCAGATGTGGTCAGGGTTCCTTGGGCAGGAGTGGCACAAAAGTCTCAAAGACAGAAAGCTTGGTGTGTCTGGGGAACTGAGAGAAGGCTTGCATGGGGTCTGGAAAAGAGAATGCAAGGTGGGTGGGTGGAGGTGGACAGGGACAGGTCGTGTGCAGCCAGTCAGCAAAGGAAGTTTGGGTATTTTCAAGGTGTGTGGAAAGCCACTGAAAGCTTTCAAGCAGGGGAGTGTGTGATAAGACTTGTTCTTAAGAGATCTGTCTGGCCCTGTATGGAGCCTGCACTTGAAATGGTTCATAGGAGAGAAAACAGTGTCTGGGACCAGGTGGCGGAGAGAGGTGGAAGATCTGAGAATATTCAGGAGGTGGCAGGTTCAGAGCATGCTGTGTGGTTGGGTGGAGGGTTGAGGGAAAGGCAAAGATGAAGGAGGAAGAGCAGGTCAGGTCAGGTGGGCAGGGGCACAGCCCTCCTGCTTTAGATTCCCCTGCTTCCTGGCTTCCTCTCACTTTCTTTATCCTATCCCTCCTCCCACCCCAATCCTCAGCCCCCTGCTGCAGGAATTCCTCCCTCTTTCCCACTGCTTGGGGAAGTTACCTCCACAGCTCCAGCTTCAGGAATTTCAGGTCCCCCAGCTAGTGACCCTGGCTTGGCCAAAGCATGGCAACCTCTTTTTCCATTTAGCTTGGCTGAGGCAAGGTTTGTGTTTTCTGTTAAAGGAAGTGTATATCATGAAACTAGGAAGAATGGAAAATAAATTACCTTACCAACATCAATAAAAAAGTATAAAACTTTTGCAAAAAGAGGGTCTCAGAATGCAGTCTTAAGTGTAATGATTATCTGGCAAACATCAACTGAGTTCCTATGGCGGGGCTGGTTGCTGGGAATTAGGGTTGAATTCCAGTGGGTTTCTGCCCTTGGGAGCCCCCAGGCCCATGGGAGAGACTGAGGAGAAGGGTCAGTCTCATGGTCAGGCTTTCTTAGGGGTGCAATTGGGGGAGCCCAAATGAGGTGGGTGTTGGGAGAGATCATTTTCTTGTTTGACACAGAGCCATGGCCTGGCACATTGGGCCTGCAGTGGATTTACTGGTCAGACTGATGTGAAAAGGCTCAAACTATGGGTACTGGAAGGCTATCTAGTGCTTTGCTCAACTAGTGCATGCCAGCTCTAAACTTAACCTCTTGGTGTTTCTGGGCTGGCAAGACTCCTTCGTGTGCTAGCAAAGAGAGAACCATCTACTGTTGGGGTCTGGAGGGGCAGTCAAAGACTTGTTGGCTGGGAAGCCTCCCTAAGCAGTCTGAGTCCTCAGGCTGGACCCTCTTTGTCAGATTCAGGGCAGGGGCTCACTAAGAGCAGAGGCAGGGCAGTAGTATCCTGGCCTGGCCACTCAGCCTGAGGGACATGAGCTGGGCCTGCAGAGCCCTGGGATGTGTGTAGGTCTAGGGGATTGCCCTGAGCTCCTGAGCAAGCTCTCAAGTGAGGAAGGTCACATGGTGGGTTACAGATGGAAGTTTCATTCGCCTGGGGCCCTGGGGAAAGGGGAAACAGGAACCTCTGCTGGAATTTTGAAATCGCCACCCTCTATATGGCAGTCACAGTGGCTATCTGTCCCAATTTCCCAGGAAGGCCCCCACTTACCATACTTAGCTGTATTTGTGGAGAAACATGTATTAAATTTGAATCCTAGATCTGCCACATGGCTATGCAGCCTCCTTTAAGTTTCTTCTTCTTTCTGCGCCCATTTTTATACCCATAAAGTGAGGGCTTGGGTTCTGGAATCAATCACTGAGCAGCATTCCTTCTGTAGAGCCCACCTCAGAGCCCACCTTCCTTCTCTGGCCTTTCCTCTCTTCTCCTCTTTCCCTCTGCTCTTATATGCCCACCCTTCCAAGGGCCTCCAAGGCCCAGGCTCTTCTCTGGTCTACCCCAGGAGGCAGCTTGTTCTGTTGGTCTTGGGAAACAATATCTCCAGGACAAGCACACCTCCCTTGCTGCTGATCCTGATCATTTCTCATGACACAACTTTGATGTGTATGTTGAGATTCTCCCTTCCCTAGGGGTGAGGTGTCCCTCCCTACTTTTTGGTGAGGGACAGGGTGGACTAGAGGGCTCTATCTACCCCCCCTCCTTTTTGCTACCCTCTTCTCTAGTTTCCTGCCTTGTTCGACAGTGTCTAGATTGTGGGATCTGGAGCTGGACAGACTTGCATTCTGATTCCTGCTCTGCCTCTTTCTGGCTATATGATCTCTCCAGCACCATTTGTTGAAAAAGATTTTCTTCCTCTATCCAATTATCTTGGCACCTTTGTCAAAAACCAGTTGGCCATATATATGTGCATCTATCTGTGGACTTTCTATTCTGTTCTATTGACCTGTATGTCCATATGCCAATGCCATTCTGTCTTGATTACTATAGTTTCCAATAAGTCTTAATATCAGGGAGTATAAGTCTTCCAACTTTGTTTTTCTCTTTCAGAGTTGTTTGACTATTCTAGGTCATCCTGCATTTCCTTATAAATTTTAGAACCAGCTTGGCAAATTATTAAAAAATATCCTTCTGAGATTTTGATTGGGATTCTGTTGAATCTATAAACCAATTTGGGAACAACTGCCATCTTAATAATGTTGAGACTTCCAATCCATGAACATGGGATACCTCTTCATTTATTTAGGTCTTATCATCTATTTCTGTTGTAAAGGTCCATAAGTTTTTAGTTTTGCTAACTAAGCACTTCCTTTTTTTTTTTTTTTTAAAGATTTTATTTATTTGACAGAGAGAGATAGTGAGAGCAGGAACACAAGCAGGGGGAGTGGGAGAGGGAGAAGCAGGCTTCCTGCCGAGCAGGGAGCCCGATGCAGGGCTCGATCCCAGGACCCTGGGATCATGACCTGAGGCAAAGGCAGACGCTTAACGACTGAGCCACCCAGACGCCCCTAAGCACTTCCTGTTTTGATAGGGGGATCTGGGAATATGAAAAAACTATTCTCTCACCACTGTCATCTCCCCTAAATCTCTTTTGCTAACTTCTTGAGGACAATCTTAGTTCACTCATTTTTACTTTTTTCATTACAAACATGGGCATTTGTGGCTATGAGTTTTCCTCTAAGCACTGCTTTATCTGTATTTGACAAATTTTGGCGCATGGTAGTGTTCACTTCACTTTGCTTCAAATGATTGTCTATTTTCTCTTGGGACTTCTTTGATCCACTGGTCATTTCAAAATATATCCTTTAATTTCCAGACATATAAATGTATTTTAGAGTTTGTTATTGTTGTTACTGATTTTAACTTAATTGCATATAGTTAGAGAACATACTATTATGATTTCAGTACTTTTCAGTTCATTGAGATTTGTTTCATGGCCCATTATATGTTAATTTTATCATTTTTGTATGTACTTGAAAATAATTTTTATTCTGCAGGTGTTGTGTGCACTGTTCTTTAATTGCCCCTTAGTTAAATGTTGCTAAAATATTCTTTATCCTTACTGATTTTTTTTATCTGCTTTCCTTAACAGCTACTGATGATTAAATCTCTCATTTTCAGAATTTCTTTTCTTTGTAGATTTGCCCATCTTTGACAGCAAATTACATGTTTTAAGGGCATATTATTGACTGCATATAAATTTAGAGTTATTTTATTGTCTTTTTTAAGATTTTATTTATTTATTTGACAGAGAGACAGCGAGAGAGGGAACACAAGAGAGGGAGAAGCAGGCTCCCCACTGAGCAGGGAGCCCGATGCGGGGCTCAATCCCAGGACCCTGGGATCATGACCTGAGCCAACGGCAGACACTTAATGACTGAGCCACCCAGGTGGCCCTATTTTATCATCTTGATGAACCTAACCTTTTGTCACCATGAACTGGCTCTCCTGTTTTCTAGTAATGCTTTTTGCCTTAAAGTTTTTGCTGACTAATAATAGTACAGTTCACACTACTCTTTAGGTTAATAAGTACGTGGTATATCCTTTCCTGTCCTTCAGCTTATAACCTTTCTGTCTTGGTCCATGTGAGCTGCTATAGCAAAATGCCGTAAACTGACTGGCAGCCCAGGCAGCAGAGGGTCTGCCGTGGCAGAGTCCCGTGGAAGGGGGCTGGGGGCAGCAGGCTCAGTGATGTACATCTCTAGCCCACTGACAGGCACTCACAGACTCCGGGCTGTTCACCCTGACTCTCCTCCTTCACCAGCCTGAGCTCCACGGAAGTGGTGCCCACCTCTCATTTGCATCTGGATCTTCAGTGCTCAGCACATGGCCTGGTCCACAGTGATAATCAGTAGCTGAGAACCACGGCAGGGATGCTGATTCCTGCTGGGGTGGACCACAGGTTCTACAGCGGGCTTCCTGGAGATCCAGACTGCTGTGCGGCACAGGAGTCTGCTTCTGTTTGTATCTGCCACAAGTAGTCAGAGGCCCAGCTCTGAGCCACAGGGCCTGGGCCTGCGCAGTTTTTCGCAGTGGCCGCTGTGGTTCAGGAAAATCTCATTGCTTGTGTATTGCATCAGTTCCCAACCTGCACAGCAACAGAATGTCTCCAAATAGGGAGGACAAACAGTAGAGCTGCTCAGGGAGCTTGCCCCCCAGCCTGGGCTCACCATGACGTGGCATGCGTGGTGGAAGCAGGCTGTTGCCTTTCTCATAGCTGCTCCCACTGTGGCCCTGAGAGTGTTGCCCACGAGCTGCTAATTTCTGCCAGCCCCTTGCAGAGAGAGGAAGGGAGTGTTGTGTCCTGCAATCAGATGGGCAGCTTCCAGCCGGTTCCTGCCCTCACCATCCCCCCACCTCCTAGCTGCTGCTTGGCAAGTTTTCTGGGAGACCTTCCCTAGCACTGGCAGCTACTCCTGGACCTGAGTGGAACTGGCCAGTCCTCCTCAAACCATAGCTGGCGACCCCCTGGGGGTGAGGCGTTAGCATAACTCCTCCCAGGGGACTTGGATGGGGGGGGTGGCATGGTGTAGCGGAAAGGGTCAGAACAACCAGGGTTTGGACGTGGGCTCTGGGTGACTGGAGTGGGGCTTTGGGCAGAAGAAGAGGGGATACACACGGGGAATTTAAGAAACAAAGCAGATAAACATAGGGGAAAGAAAAAAAAAAGAGAGGGAAGCAAACCATAAGAGAGACTCTTTTTAAAAAAAAATTATTTGTTTATTTGTTTATTTTTATTTTATGTTCAATTACATAAGAGACTCCTAATGACAGAGAACAAACTGAAGGTTGCTGGAGGGAGGTAGGTGGGGGATGGGCTAGATGGGTGATGGGCAATTAAGAGGGCAGGTGTTGTGATGAGCACCTGGTGTTACATATAAGTGGTGACTCACTAAATTCTACTCCTGAGTAGTTATTACACTATATATTAACTAGAACGTAAATAAAAACTTGAAACTTTATTAAAAAAAACCAAGGAGAGGGAAGAAGCCTGTGGTATTCCTCAGAAGTGGATTGTGTGGGGGCATTTGGAAGCAGTGAAAAGAATGTGCTAGGTCAGGAGGTTGCTTGCCGTGACCCAGGGATCAGGTGAGGCAAGTTGGACGAGGCTGGGAACAAGGAGAAGGGAAGACAAGAGGGAGGCCAGGAATCCGAGACTGGGAAACCCATCGTGGTGGCTGGAGCAGAGAGGAGCAGGGGTGAGGAGAGCCCCAAAGCGAATTCCCACATGTTGTGTCTGGGTGCAGGGAGAGGGGCAGAGCTGACAGGACCAGCTGGGCCGCCTTTGAGTGGGAGGGTGGGATCGGAGGTGCTGAGTGTGCTTGGCCCTAGGCAGGCTGGAGGGCCTGCGGCTCTCAGGGCCCGAGTAGATGAGTGCAGAGCCCCGCTGGAGGGACGCGTGTGGCAGAGCGGGACTCTGCAGGCTTCTCTCTGGCCTCACCACACACTCTTAGCTATGTGACCTCAGGAGAAATCCCTAACCTTTCTGAGCCTGACTTCAAGGCATCAGCTCCCTCCCCCGACCTTGAGGGGGTCATTACAGCTGCTGCCCTCCAGTTTACCAAAGGAAGGCAGATAGAAAGGAGCTGCAGATACATGGATAAAGAAATGATGGCATATATACAATGAAATATTATTCAGCCTTAGAAAAGAGGGAGATCTTGTCATTGGCAATGACACGGATGACCCGGAGGATATTATGCTAAGTGAAATAAGCCAGACACAGAAAGAAAACTACTGCATGATCTCACTTATATGTAGAATCTAAAAAAGTCAAATTCATAGAAGCAGAGAGTGGACCAGTGGTTACCAGGGGCTGGGGTAGAGGAAATGGCCTGGTCAAATGATACAAAGTTGCGGTTATAGAGAATAAATAATTCTACAGAGAGCTAAGGTACAATGTGGTGACTTGAGTTGAAAATAGTGTATTGAATACAGGATATTTGTTAAGAGTAGATTTCGGGTGCTCTCACCTCATACACACATAACTCTGAGAAGCTATGTGAATTAGCTTGACTCTAATAATCATTTCACTATGTATATGTGTGTCAAATCATCATATTGTGTACCTCGAGTATATACAACTTCTACTTAAACAAGAAAAGAAAAGAAAGGCGCCATGGCCAGACTGAGTCCAGACTGGGCAGTTCCATTTCACAGGCTGGAGAACTGAGACCCTGGAAAGGCCTCCCTCAGCCAGGTGGCCTGCTGGGACCGGGTAGTGGATCCTCATGGGGTGCCTTTGGCCCTGCCTGATGGCCTTGTGGCGGCTTCTCCCACCCCCATTAGCTGTTGACATACAAATGCCCTGGTAAGGAAAATATTTTCATTCTTTTATTACAACATTCTCGGGCCTGCTTAATCATATTTTTCTTTGTCTTTAACAACAAGCTTCTGTGTGGTTTTCTACCTTCTTGCTGCTCTTCTCAGGACACCCTAGAACTGAGCCTTCCTGGTGCTTAATGCCTTTTTATGTGTCACCGCCCTCTGACTTCTTTAGGGGACTCGAGGGCGGGAAGCCGCTGAGTCCCTCCAAATGCCTCATACCACACCTGAACACTTTACATCCAGGGATCTTTTACCAACCTCACTTCTACTCTGGGAGAAAGGGATCATCTCATTTTTCGGAAGAAACGGATATTCAGAGAGGTTAAGTATCCTGCCCAAGGTCACACAGCTGTAAGTGGTAAAGCCAGAGCTTGAAGTGGGATTCAAGCCAATTTGATTTCCAAGTCAGGGATTATTCTGTTAATAGGTCTGCTCTGCTAGTACCCTGATCTGATCTCTGGCACCAGCCTGCTGGGGTGACCTAAAGCAAGTCCCGGACAGTCTCTGTGCCCGATCACACCCTCTGGGTATGACAGCTCATCGTGGAAATGGGGGAATGGGGATGAGAGCTGGAACTCGATCCCATACACTGCCAAGTTGTGACAGAAGCAAGAATCAATCCATAGAGGTGTTTGCTGGAAGCCCAGGGGTCGCGTGCGTTGGGGGAAGGGGCAATCCTGCGCAGACAGGAAGAGGAGGAGCACGTCCTGGATGAAGCTTTGCGGGTACTACCGAGAGCCAGCCTGTTTAATTCTGCCAGCAGTCCCCGGAGGAAGGCACAGCACTGCCCCCATTGTACAGCTGAGGAGACAGAGCACAGGTGGCCTAAGGGCAGAGAGCCGGCAGGTATGGAGCAGAGATGCAGGCCTGGAAAGCCAGCCTCAGAGCAGCCCTCCATCACTCTGTGGCCCAGAGCAAAGCCTCTCCCTGTCTGGCCTCGGTCTCTTCGGCAGTAAAATGGGGGGTCTGGCCTTGCTGGCTGCACGGCCTCATGTCCAGGTTAACTTCACTGAGCTCCAGTTTCTTCTCTGAGCCTCCCACCTGCTTTGCCTGCATCCCGACAGCCCCTCTGGGAGCCCAGGCCTGGCCTCCCCCCCCCCCCACCCCGCTCTGTCAAACACTCCCGTCTGGAGACAGTGTGGGGGGAGGGGCGGCGGGCTGGAAACAAGGCAGGAGAGAGCTCCCCTGTCCTGTCGTTGCCCAGCCCATTAGAGCCCCCTCTGTGTGGCTGGTGGGGTTGGGGAGGGCGCGAGAGTGCTGTGGAGGGAGTGGAGAGGAGGGGCTGTTATTCGCTACGTGGAGTTCCTCTAGGCTACCTTCCCTCTCTGCCCAAGAGGGCCCCAGGCCCTGCCCTCTACTTTGGGATCTCCCCCCCGACTCCCAGGGTCCTTTGGTTTTGACATGGCTGGTGATGAGCTCTGGCTACTGTCCCAAGCTGGGAAGAGCGGTTAAGGGAAAGTGTGTGAACTTCCTACTATCTTCAGCTGGGCCTCTTTATTCTCAAGGTCTTTTAGTTGTGAAGCAAGGCCTGGGGCCTTGACTGGCAAGATTAGCGTGGGAGGTGGCAGCCCCCTCCCGCTCTCTGTGGTGAGAGCTGAGCGTACTTTCCTTCAGCCGGTGTCAGAAGCTGTACTGTAGCCTATAATTACTGACATGAAAATCCCCACATGCAGAGAGTCTGGACGAGGCCTGCGGTGGAAGCAGCCTTGGGCCGGGGAAGGGTTGGAGTCAATAAGCCTGTGTTTGAATCCAGGTTCTGCATCTCAATTATCTGTGTGTCCTTTGGCAGGTTACTTGCCCCTCTGGCCTCAGCGTCCTCCTCTGTAAAATGCTATAACTCTGCTCACCTCTTGGTGTTGCTATGAGGGTTAATTAGGCTGGTGTATACAAAATATGACACAGGGGCCGTACTGAGCAATGTCACGTCCAGGTGAAAGGGATCTTTTGTGCAGGATCACCCTTTGTGTACCCAACCCAGCCTCTTGGCACTCTCCCACTCATTCCCCAGGCTCCCCGACTGTCACCTTTGCAGGCTTATCTTCTTCTTCCATCTCCCCAGATCCACAGTCCTCTTTCTTCCTTCTGCCAGCAGCATCCTCCAAGCCCCTCTCCGAACTAGCTATCACTCTGGAAACCAACAGGCCATACACATTCTCACCAGTATGTGACAACTGATAATATCTTAGAATTTAACTCTCCAGTGGGTATTTGTATTATAAAAGACTATTATTTTTTCTTTAAGGTTTTATTTTTCATTTATTTGAGAGTGTGAGATAGAGCACGAATCGGGGGCAGGATGGGGAGAAGCAGAGGGAGAGGGAGAAGCAGACTTCCCGCTGAGCAGGGAGCCCCATGTGATGTGGGGCTCAACCCCAGGACCCTGGGATCATGACCTGAGCCAAAGGCAGACGCTTAGCCAACTGAGCCACCCAGGCGCCCCAGATTTTTTTTTTAAACCCTACTTTTTCCAACTTTGGGTCTGGCAAACAGATGCTCAATAAAGGCTGGTTAATTGAAGAAGTGAAAGGACATTGATAATGTTCTAATGGTGGAATGTCAGTCATGTATTCATACATTTAGCTCCTTTACAAATATTTATTTTGTGTGCTAGACAATGGGGATATCTGGATGGATCAAACAGCCACAGTCCTACCCTTACAGAGCTTTTAGTGTGATATTCCTGTAGTGGAGAAAATCAGATAATGAGCAAACACGCTTCTACTTACAAATTGTGATAAATTCCCTGACGGAAGTAATAATGCAGATTCTCTGTGACATGGTATGACGGGGGGGGGGGTCCTAATTAAATCGAGGTGATCCTAATCCCACTCCAGAGGAGGATTTGGGAAGACCTTCCAGAGGAGTTAAACTTTAAGAGGAGAAGGAACAGGGCTAGCCAGAGAGGATGCCCTGGCTTGCAGGCCTTCCTGGGCTCTGTGACACCCCCTCGTAGGCCAAGGCCTCCTGCCTGTGCCCAGTTCTGCAGGCGCCGTGCCCCTGCCTTGGGGAGCCCTCACAGTGACCCATGTCTGCAAGCCTCTGGGGGTTAATGCCCAGGCTCCTGGTGCTGCTGCTGACTGTCCCCCAGAGAGGCTGTGGCAGACCTCCCTAAATGCCCAGGCCATACACTCTGCCCTGGTCTGCCCGGGCCCCAGTCCAGCACATGTCCCTGCTGGAGGGAGAATGAGTTGTCCTCCGCCTGCCCAGGGGCTTTTTAAGGACGTGTCTGACGCCCCATGCCTGGCTTTGATAGCTGTCCTAGACATCCAGACCCCATGGAGATCAAAGCTCCATTCAAGCCAAAATGGAGGCATTGTAGACAATCGGTCTTCTTCGCAGCCATATGAGTGTTCAGTCGGGGTCCCTGGTGGAGTCTCTGAGGCTGAGAAGTTCTCCCAGCCCTGAGGATCAGACTGCCTGTCACCTCTGCACACACGCTTCCTTCTTCTGCTTGTCTGTCACAGCCTGTGGCCCCGTCACCTTCTCCAGATCCTTCCAAGACCCTCCTTCTTGGTTGTGCTGCTTGTAGGCTACTCTATCAAAAAGCGACCCTACCATCCCGATTTTTTGCCATCTGTCCTCCTTAAGCCTTTGTTGGTCTTCACGTCTGAGTGGATAAACTTGGTATTTGAAGCCAGGTCTGGGTTTGAATCTTGTCTTGACCACTCACTAGCCTTGAAGGTGGCAAAACAGGGTAGCCATAAATTGCTCATCTCAGATGGAATACTTTTGAGAGTGAATTGCACAGGTACAACAGGCATGAACTAGGACCATGACAGGCAGTGGGAACCTGTCCACCCTTTATTATACACCCACAGGGGCAGCAGCTTTCTAAGATACATTGTGTTGGGGCTAGTCTAGGTCATGGTCACTTCCCACTTCCCGTGCTGGTCACTGAGGCTCCGCATTGAGTGAGACTGGGCCCCAGTCCTCTTCTCCTTCACCACATGCAGTGGGATGTGGCAGTCTCTGCCTGGGGCCCAGGGGGAAAAGGTGGAGTTGCTGGCCTGAACATCCTCCACTAGGAAGCCCGGCAGGGGAGGTGCCGATGGGATGAACGCCCCAAGGGTCTCTTTCTGCTGAAAGGGGAAGGAGGTAGGAGAGAGTGAGCAGGAGGACATGAGCTGTGTTCACAAACATGCCGGTTGAGGCTGGTTAAGGGAGACTGATGCTGCAGAGAAGCCTGAAGACCAGGCAGGGGCCCAGAACCTGGATGGCCGCTCTCCCTGCAGCGGGCCACTTCAGACAAGAAGAGCCTGTGACCTTTTCCATTTCCAGAGGTCCGCTGAAAGCCAGCCAGCCTGGCACCAGACCCCGACTCAGGGGGCGCAACGCTGCCCGGCCACCACCCTCTAACACAGCGAGGCTCCCTGGGCTTCCAGGTTTATGGAATGATATTCCCAAGGCCGAGGGCAGGCAGGGGGCCGGCCCCAGTCTGAATTTCAACCTGCCCTGCCTTGGGGGCCGTGCCAAGGCCCAGAGCTCACTCTGACCCCCATGTCCCAAGGCAGGGCAGACTGAGCCTGTTCTTGGGGTTATCAATAGTAGAAGCTCCTACCCGAGATTGTGGGGGCCAGAAATGGGAGAGAGGGCAACAGGCTCAGCTGACTTCTCCAGTCTTTGGTTGCTGTGAAAGCCTTCAGCCTGGGGGCTGGGAGGTGGGGAGGCTGGAGGCGGGGAGGCTTGGCACTCCTCCAGGAAGCCATGCCTGCTTTCTCTTCGTCAGGTGGCATTTCAGGTCTAAGGAGCTACCTTAGAGGACTCTTGGAGAGGAGAACATACCAGGGAATAAACTTGGGAGGATGAAACTGCTTATTCCTGCTTCTCTGCAGAGCTTATCCCTTTGTCCTGCTTTGGCCATCCCCAAACACACTGTTTATTCCCACCTCCATGTCTTAGCATTTGCTCTACCACCTGCCTTAAATGCCTTTCCCTTTTCTGCCAGTCCTTTGAGGCCCAAATCCAGGCCTCTCTCTGGAAAGTCTGTGTGACTTTTCCAGCCCACAGAGACCTTTTTCCTCTTGGAGTTCACCCTGTAATGTGTGCCCAAGGGACACCATTCAGGTCCATGGCTTGTGCAGCTCTCCACCTTCCACATGAAGGTCCCTTCCCTCCAACCAGGCAGCAGCCTGCATCACCAAGGTCACTTCGTCTCCACCAGCCCACAGTGGGGAGCAGGGAGCCGACCCGCACTGGGTGCAGGTGTGCGGGAAGCCCCAGCATTGGAGGGGCCACACATAGACCTGTGGGCTGGGCTTGTCCTTAGATGGTGGCAAGGTGCCCCGTGCAACCGCAGGCTCCAAAGCCTGGAGGTGCCAGGTGGCTTTTATTCTACTTGGCATTTTTCACTCACCCAGTTGGCTCATGGGGGTAGATAGCAAGCACAGTCCCACCACTACCCAGCCATCCTTTCCCAGTTCTCCAAAGGGGTGATTTGTCCTTCTGGTCCTGTGCTTGAATCACCCCTCTTGTGGTGACAGTGGCATCAAACGGGCCAGCTCTTCTGCCCTGGAGATGGTAGGAAGTTCACAGAGACAAAGAGCAGCCTCAGAGAGTGATGCTCTGGTTTTTAGATTTCAGGGTTTCTTGGCACAATTCAAGGAAGTTAGATTACCCCATATAGGACAAATACATGCATATTCTCATGATTGTCTTATTTTTTTTTCTGGCATTTATCAGCTGCCTCTTATTCATTGCCTTGATTTCTTTCCAAGAGACAACTACATTCATTCCAAAATTCTGGTTGGGCCCCAAATGTCAAAGGACTGGACTCTGCCATGTGCCAAGCCATACACCTGAATCTTTGATCATTCAACAGGCCATTCTTGAGACATTCGGTGGGGGTACGGCCAGAATGCCAAGGAGCTCCTGGAGCCCCTCATTTCAGAGTGTGAAATGTGTTCACCAGAGGAGTGCTCAGTGAGGAGCTGTTCTTAGCAGGCCTGCCAGAAGCATTTTCCAGCTTACGTACTTTGGGCCACCTGGGGCTCAGACCATCTGTGTCCTGGTAGCTCACGCTCCCTTCTCTCATGAGAATGGTCCCCTTAAAACTTTAGACAAATGTCTAAATATGCCAGGCAAGCTAGGAATCCAGGCCTGATCCATATGGAGTACAGCCTTCTCTCCAGACCTCAATTTATAGCAGTAGATAGGGGTGATGGCCATATCCATTTGAAAGGCCAGCCAGAGTGGTGAGTTCGTTCTGTTCATCTCTGTGGCTAGTCCTTCTGGGAATACCCCCAGAGTAGTCTTCCTTTCAACACTCACACACCCTAGACTAATTAGACGACCATTTGACTGCTTTTGGAAAAGGGGGAGAAAAGCACATTCCAGAGGACACATGCCACTCTTGATATCAAAGTTTCTCTAGTGGAAGGTTACCTTGGTTAGATTTCAGTTGCAGGCTGAAAACACTTCACTCTGCAATGTTGTTAAAAAGCTTAAAAAAAAAAAATCCTCTTGTGGTATGTTTCTAATTTAAGATTGAAAAAATATTTCTATTGTGCCATATATAGAGTAACCTAAAACCCAATAAAAGCTCTGAATTAGGGCCGGACAGAAATGGTTTGAATTAAGCTCAGGTAGAGGCAAGGACACCGTATCTGTTGGCTGGGGCTGCTGACTCTCAGGCCAAAAGGCAGGTTCAAGCCGGGAGAATGGACCTGCCAAGCCTGGAGAGGAACCAGCTCTTCTGCCAGAATCTGATGCTCTTGGCCACTGGCCCATAGGGGCTCTGATACTATTGTCATCTGCCCCAGCCCAGGAAGGGCATAACTGTTGCTCTTCATGTCATCTTAGTTGCTTTGCAGGTTTCTCACTGGGGCATAGTTTATTTGATTTGTTGGATATTAATTATTATTTTTTTCTTTTCTTGAGGTATCTGCCAGACTTTGCCTTTGCACCTCCCTTTCGAGAAGCTGCTTATGGCTTGGTCCTCTATCCATGCCATGATTACACAGTGTTTTGAGCTGAGGCTAGACTTCCTTGCCTCTGGAGTCTGGAAAGCAGCACTGGCTCAGCAAATGCATAGTGAATTAATACATTTGGAACCAGTGAATGAGAAACACGATTTTTTTTTTGTTTTTGTTAGTATAAACAATGCTGCATGAAACATCTTTTCACCCATCCATCTACTTATCTGTCGCTCATACTCCTTCTTCTCCCACTCCCTTCTCACGCCATACATTCTCATTGCTCTGTTTGTGTTGCATGACCCAACCCTGACTACCCTCCCCATTCCAACCGCCTGGGGCCAGCCCACAGCTGATTGGATAAGGAAGGTCATCTGACTCCAGAGGACCCAAATCATAGGCTAGATTAAACCAATCAGATTCTCTTGAGATTTGAACTAAGAAACAGAGAACGGCTGTGGCAGTGTTTAGACTGGTAGGAGAGTAGTGTCAGGAGCCAAGGGTAGGTTCTGGTTGGCCATGGTGGGGCCGTGTGCAAGCAGGTGAGTGAGCAGAAGAAGCGGGGGTGGGGTGTGGGGGTGGGGGGGGGAGACACTTTGATGGCCCCAGTGATGTGGAAGATGTGACTCTAGTTCCTGTGAGGCCTGCCTACACTTTCTACCCTCAGATGCCGTGAGATATCCCTTTCAAAACCAAAACAAAACAATCCTTCTCTTTTATGCTCCCTCCTGACTATGATATGGGCTGCTTCCTTCCACTGTGCAGCTTCCCAGTGGCCCAGGTGATGCTGGGAGTTCTGACTTTCTTGTGGGGCCAGAGGTGGTCCAGTGTGAGCCAGGTGGAGGGGAAGATAGGAGGTGATCTGAGCTGTAAACCCCACTCCATCCCATCCAACCTAAGAGATCAATGTGGACATCATTGTTCATTTCTCTCTGCTCATTTCTGGGGCAGAGGGAGATCTCCCACCTGTGTGCCCAGCCCTGTTCCAGAAGTGTCAGTGCTGGCTGTCCTCTGCCTCCGGGTGCCTCACTACTGTGACCGTGGCCTCTAGCCCAGACCACTCCCCATGACCACACCCACAGAATTGGCCTCATGTTTGAGGTGGCACAGTGGTCACACAGACCTGGGTCTCAGGCCAGGTTCCTCTGCCTACCTTGGTGGCCTCAGCCAAGGTGAGTCCCCTAAGCTTGAGGGCCCTCCCTGTGAGGAAGGCTTCTCAGAACCTGCTCAGCCCCTTGTGCCATTTTATTTTATTTTTTTATTATTTTTTAAAGATTTTATTTATTTATTTATTAGAGAGCGAGCGAGCGAGAAACAGCATGAGAGAGGAGAGGGTCAGAGGGAGAAGCAGGCTCCCCGCTGAGCCGGGAGCCCGATGTGGGACTCGATCCCAGGACCCTGGGATCATGACCTGAGCTGAAGGCAGTCGCCCAACCAACTGAGCCACCCAGGCGCCCCCCTTGTGCCATTTTAAAAGAGATAGCATGTAGGTAAAGTGGCCAGTACCTCACAGACCCTGCTACCCACCCTGCATTTTCCTCTCCAGTCTGAGGGATGCTCACGTGACACTGGCCACTCTCTTCCCTTCAGTGGCTCCGTCCGCCCACTCCCCCTTCCCCATCCTGGCCAGTGCTGTTCTGATGACCTCTCACGTGGGCCCCTGGTTTGGTCTTCCCCTTCCTCAGCCTGGAGTCTGGGTGGGATGTGGGGAGGCAAGTGGACAGAAACTAGAGGCAAGAGGCAGTGTGGGTGAGGGAGGAGGCCCCAACAGCATGAAGCCACAACCTCACTGCCCTGTATCTGGAGATCATCTCTCTGGGGCTCAGCAGGGGGACCTCTGAGGGCAGGACAGCCCCCAGCCTCCACTAGATGGCACTGTTGCAGGTCATTTCTATCCAGGAGCCCTTCTCAGAGTGTGAGTGTGCATGTATGAATACCTGAGCTGCTTGGGGAGTGTGTGTGTGTGTGTGTGTGTGTGTGTTGTGTTGTGTTGTGTTGTGTTGGGCATTCCTGGCTTGGGTCTTGCAATGCCTCAGCCCACCCTTTGTTCCTTAGGCTAGGAGTTAACTTCTTCTGAGACATCTTCCAGGGCTCTAATGGGCTCAGGACAAGGGTTCCTGACTCTAGGGAGTTACAGAGTGACCAGGGCAGGTCCAGCACTCCTCATGGCCCACCCATCTGTGGGCGGCTGGTGAGTTCTCCTGAAATGCAAGCCCAGAGGGTGCAGAGCCTCAACAGCCTCCATACTCTGGGTGGGCAGTACTGGGGGATTTAGACTGGGGGGCAAGCTTTCAGAATCTTGAATGTTTCCAATCCAAATTTTATTTTGTGTATTAATGCTGGATGGTTGGTAGTAGCTACTGGAGTGCAATGTTGAAAAGGCTTCTGAGGCTGGGTCTGGCTCAGAAGGAAAGAATACTGTTGCCAGTTAATGATACCTGACAGAGGCTTGGGGTAAGACTAGCACTCTTGACAAGTTTTTTGTTTTTTTTTTTGATGTAAGTTGTCACTTGTCTATGAGGATATGAGGATGCACTTGTTTGTCAAGAGAATCCTAAATATTTAGGACTTTAGAAATTATCTGACTTATTTATTTCATAGATGGAGAAACTGAGGCACACATAGAAAAAATGAGTTACCCCTGGACATATGGTTTGTGGCAGAGAGAAGACTGGAAAGTGGGTTTCTGACCACCCATATCAGTATCTTTCTGACACATCCTATATTTCCGGTGGATCCAGTTCTGTGTTCCAACAAGGTCGCCAACACCACATTAACCTCTTTTGTCTGGTGTTTTGAGATCTTTAAACATGGCTGCCGAGGGAAAGTTCTAAGTTAAATCTCTTCATGTCTTTGTGCTACTCTAGATAGATACTGAGTAGGGCAGATTGTAAGGCTGAATCTTGGAAAAAAAAGTCTTAAGAGAGAAGAAAGGAAAGAAACTGGGGTTATATGTATTTGAAAGAGAACACAGGGCAGCAAATTAGACACGGCTTTGGCCAAGGGTAGTAACTCCTATTTAGCCCAAAGAGGCAAGCTGAAAGAGCACGAGGGTCTCAGGTGAGACGTGAGTGAGGAAGGATTTGCTCATGGTGGAGGGGGCTGCCGGGTCAGTGTCTCAGGGCTGGGTCTGCATGGGCTGCCTCATATGCTCATCTGCTGGAGTGGAACCAATAGGAACAGGAGAATCCGGGGAGTAGAGCAGGTGCTCAGGAGCTGGAGCCTAGAGCTGCGGGTTCTAGGCCCAGCAGCATCACCAAATTAAGTGTATTGCATGCTGTCCCTTTGCTTCACTTTTGTCAGCTGGCATATGGAGTTAGCTGTCTGGTACCCCAGGATACAGTGTGAATCAAAGAAATGAGGGTTGTCATCCTGCGTGGGTATACAAGTTGGTCTGGAATCTCTTGAGGACTCCATGAAGAAAACCACGAGCCCTGTTTAATAGTCTTTGTGTGCATAAATGTGAGGGTGGGAACATGTGTGCATACTGTGAGTGAGAATAGTATTAAATTTGGAGGAGTAGCCAGGAGCTGTGCTAGGCACTCTATCTGGATTAACTCTCCAATAATCCCAGGGGATGGGTACTATCATTATTCCCATTTTCCAGAAGAAGAAGCTGAGGCTGGAGAGGTGAAATCACATGTCTAAGAATATACACTCAGCAAGGAGCAGAATGCTTAATTAACTGCCTACCTATAATGAGGTCGGTGCCATCTATAAATTAGTCTGAGAGAGGGCTGGCTTGGGGCACCCATTTCCAATTGTATGTATTGTCTGGACTTATCACAGGTATCTTGGAATGAATAAGGGCTTAAATGTTTACCCAGGTAGGGTGGGGGTATTGTGTGTGTGTGCATGCACACACATACATTTTAGAAAATGATGCCCAAGGTGGAACCCAGAGGTGGTGGCCCTTCCACGAAAGCGACACCATCCCTGCATGGTACCCAAGCTGGAGACCAGGCCTCTATCACCTATGAAGGATTGTTTTGTCAGGAATCTCCAGAGAAGCCAACAGGGGATGGATATATACATATATACGTATATTTGTGAATACACACACACACAAACATTTTAAGGAATTGGCTCATGTAATTGTGGGGGCTGACAAGTCCAAAATTTGCAGGGTAGGCTGGCAGACTGGACACGTAGAGAAGAATGGTGTTTTAGTTCGAGTCTGCAGGGAGTCTGCCCACAGAATTCCCTTTTCTTCAGGGCAGGTCACATTTTTTTTTCTTAAGATCTTCAACTGATTGGATAAGGCCCACTTGAATTATGAAAGGTAATCTGCTTCACTCAGAGTCTACTGATTTAAATGTTAACCTTAGCTAAGATATATCTTTGCAGCAACATCCAGACACGTTTGACCAAATATCTGAGTACTGTAGCTCAGGCAATTTGACATGTAAAATTAATATCACAGGGACTAACTGACCTCTGTCCATTTAGGTCATTGAAAGGCTTAGGAAACATCTTTCTTTGTGAGGGGATTCCCCCCACAGATAAAAACCTGACAGGTAAAACAGTATGGCTGACTTTCCCCTGTCCAGAGGGAGGTCTGGGCCATACCAGTGGGTCAGGAGGAAGAGCCTCTTTTGGGGCACATACACCATAGAGTCCCCTGGAGCTGGGCTACTGCCTTGTTGGTGGATTGGGTAGGGGTTTTGGTTGAACTGCCCCTCTGGAACAGCTGAGTAGCTCTTGTGTTCCTAGGGAGCCCCAGTGTATTAATGCGAAGCCCAAGGAGACTTCTTGGTATTGGCACGATCTGCAGCTTTTTCTTCTTCCCACAAATGGTTAATGGCAGATGGGATTTCTGGCCCTGAAATGTTGTCTTTCCAGAATATTCTCCAGCCTTTCCTGTTGGTGGCTGTGAGTCTGCTGGAGTTCTTAGTGGGCACTAATCTGTGGGCTCTGATTATATTCTTGTAGGGACTGGCTGGAAGCTCTACAGGAACCTGACCAGAGCCCCTGTAGGCAGGAGGAGATGGCCTAAGGAGTGGTAAATAGCTTTAGCCATGGTGCCTGACTCCAGGGAATAGGGAGCTCCTACAACCTGGCCTGCCCACCCTAGCCAGTATCTTTGGTTCTCTGAGCCTGATGAAGATAGAACTGGGCACACAGATGCCTTGCTTTTGACCATGTCTTCATCTGGTGGAGAACAGCATAGCCTACCAGTTGTCTGTTCTAGGGAGAGGACTCTCCCTATGAGCTCGACTCTTGAGGACAGGGCTTTGTTGAATGGGTGACCCTGAGAGCAAAGATGGAAGCATCTAGTGCAACCTGGGGGTTCAGGGAAGGACATTTGAGCAGAAGACGTAGGGACAGTGGTAGTCAGGTGACGTTGTGCATGTCTGAGTGTATGTGCATCCTTTGCAAAAGTCTTGATGCAAGATTGAGCATGGCTCAATGAAGGCTCTGGTTCAATGTAGTGGGAGGCTAGCATTGTAGAGAGAAGAGGTGGAGGGAGGCAGGACAGAGGGGTAGGCTCTTAAGGATGCAGGGTACAAGACAAAGGAGTTTAGATTCCATCTTATGGGTAGATTTCAGTTTTCTAGAGCTCACAGTGTAGAGCGGATGGGGTGATACTAGAGGCCAGTGGCCACAAGGCCACTGAGGTGGTCACCCAGGGGACTGAAAAGAGGAGTGTGGCCAAAGAGGTCTGGTTGAGGGGACAGAGATGGATGCCACGGATAGGATATGTTGGTTGACTAAACATGTACAGCATGATAAGACGTGAGGAGTCAAGGATGAGGGAGGCCAGGTCTCTAGCTTGGGTACCACTTGGAGGAATGGTGCTGTTTTCTTGGCAGGGCTGCCACCTTTTTCAAAGATGTTGGGTTCTCCTTCCCTAGGGTACCCATTCTGCTCTCATGAGTCCCCTTACTTCAATGGCCCATCTCATGAACCTGAGCTTGGCTGGGATTGCAGGGTCTGTCTGAGCCTAGGGGCCTGATTCAGTGGTGAGTCGTTTGGAACTTGGTGCTGGGCAAGTTCAGGTGCAGCTCCACCGCTCTGCCAGGGCACTGGAGCTAGACTCCCGAGGCACTCAGAGCCCTGCTTGACCTCTGGCTCTGGAACCCAAAGAGCTGTTGCATCTCCCCGGAAGCAGCTGGGCTCCTGCTGGCTAGGCTGTTCTCAGAGATTTTCTAAATTGTTACATGGGGCCTAGAGAGTCTTGGGGTTTGGCAGTTGCATGTCAGGAAAATCTGCAGGGAGTGCCTTACTATATACCTGGCCCTGTGCTGGGCTCTGAGTGGGGTGGGGGAGGTACAACAAGTTTAGAATAAACAGGGAGATGGGGCTCTCATGCTGGACACACCAGGAGACCAACAACTGGCACCCAGTTATCAGAAATTGGTTTGGTTGCCAACTTAGGGAAGGGAGAGGGCAGTGTGGACTAGAGGGTAGGAGGGACAGCTTAAGCTAAGTCTTGTCCCGTGGTCCTAGAAAGGAAAGGAAGGGGGTTATTGTCCATGATGGAGGAAGGGCAAGAGCAAAGGTCAGGAGTGAGTGATTGGGAAAGACTGGCTTTTGGAGTGAGTGCATATGTGTATGAGCATGTACACCGCATAGATCAGGCACTGTTTCTGTATATATTCTCTTACATCTACATGTACAAGTTGTACATTTCTGCTTCTAAAGGGGTGGAGGGGGGGCTACAAGGCACACGTTCCTTTCGAATCCCAAGTTGAGGTGGACAGCTTTGGTTTCACACAGGCGGTGGGACAGCCCTTCCCAGGGTGCTGCAGCTGAGAGCAGGGTTGGAGAGTGTGAGGAGCTGCCTCCACCCCAGTTCCATCTCCATCAGGGCTCAGTAACCTGACACTCTCCCCAAGGCCTCTCAGCCCAGCCGGGTAGCACTCCCTGTCACCACGGCAACCTTCCTGGATCTGGGTATGGTTAGGGGCACTCACGGGGACCTCTGTCCAAGAGGGGCTGAAGTCATTCGGTGGCCAGTCATGATGATCGACACCAGGGAACTGGTTTCCAGTCCTGAGTCCACAGGTGGGCAGCGGACAGCAGTTCTGTCATCAGGCATGAGTGGGGCTAACACCTATGTCCATAATAGTGGCATGTGGGGGGAGAGCAAGGAGGGCCTGCGGTCATTTCTGAGGTGGCGGAAACTGTGGTCCGCCCTTCACAGGGTAGGTGGCCCAGCCGCCCGAGAGGTTGTGTTGGATCAGACGCAGCCCACTCTGTGCTGTTTCCCATCGTTTCCTGAGGCCCATTTCCACCTCCCGCCCAGTGCGATAGCCTGCAGCCTGGACCTGGAGAGCTGGCCCGGCCAAGGGGGCGTCAGAGAGAACCTGCCTTAGGAGGGAGGCCTGAGGAGGGGCTGTGGCATGTCCAACTTGCCTCATAGGTAACTTGATTCCTGGATATGAGACTTTTTCCATTTGTCAAATTGGTTTTCACTTCCTGTTCCAGAGTGAAGATAAGCCTGGACCAGCTGTCAGCAGGCCACTAGGCTGCCCTCCTCCCTTGAATGGCTGCCTCCGCCTTCCCCCTGGCCACTAGATCCTGAGTCTCACCTGTGCAGTCCTTTTTCCTTGCTCTGGCTGGAGTCATCTTCCTAAATACACACTTAAAGCATGAACCCCTTAATGCTGTAGCCAGACACCTGGTCCCGTGCATGCTCCTACCGCCTGGGCCAGGAAGCTGTCCTTGGCCTCTCCTCTGCGCTCCTCAAAGCATTGATACACACATCTCTCATTGCCCTGATCAGAAGGTGCTGGGATTATCTGTCTATGCCTCTTTTTAGAGCAAGCACCTTGAGAGCAGGGGCTTAGGTGCAGTTTTCTGAACCTAACCCTATCATGAATGGGACCAAGGAGGGGTGGGAAGAGGTCCCTATAGTTGGTGATTGCTCAGTGGTCTAAGGAGAAGAACGTTCTACATCTTAGCCTTTCGCCTGACCTGAGACCCCTGGGCAGACCATGCCACTGAGGAGTCAATAACTTCAAAACTCACATTAGAGTAGGAAAGCAGATGGTAATTTCACTAAGCTTCCACACGGAGAACCTACCATATACCAGTACTGATTTCCAATGTTTACACATCTTGTCTCTAACCCTCACACAGCCCTGTGAGCTATGGGTTATAAAAAACATCCCTCCGATGAAGAAACTGAGGTCCAGAGAGGTTGACTTGCCCAGAATCCCACAGCTGGTAACTATCGGGGTAGGGATCAGAATTCATGCTGGTCTCATCTCAAAGTCCATTTCTTTCCATGACTCCACCCTGGCCCTTTGTAAGCGTGGCCTGTGGGAACAAGCCCACTCCAGAAAGGTCCATTCCAGCATTAAAAGCATGTGCTATTTATTTCTTACCCAGTATTCTGTCGGGGTCCCTGGCATGAGCATCAGACAAGTCGTGTAAACTCTTAGTGCCATGAGCCCTGACGTCAGGGCCAGCTCCTCTTCTGTTAGTGTTTCCTAATTGGTATTATCTCAGCAGTTGCTTTAGAGATTCGACTTTGATGAAAAAAATTAATTACATAATGAATTACTCTCCGAGGACCAGGCTGTTGTGTCATGGCTCAGCCACGTGTGGGGCAGGGAGCCGGCTGAAGGGGAGTGTTTGGGATGAGTTGACGTGCATCCCCCCACCGTGTGCCTCTGCATTTTTTTGTGGTGACTACAAGATGAATTGGGACTTGAATGGCCCGCGGGGATAACACACAAGTGCCTGCGCCACAGGGAAACATCTGCGCCATTTTGCTCCTAACGGACTAGAGAAAGCTGAGTGCATAAGAAGCCTTGTTTTGAAATGTGTTTTCAAAATAAAGGGTTTCATAACAACCATGATTGCAGAAACAACTGCTGATGGGAATAACTTCCTGGAAAGCAGAGGCCTCCATGAGAGCTGGGATTTAAAAGGCCAAGCCGAGTTCCAAACCTAACTGAAGTCGAGCACTGCTTTTTGTGCACATGCTCACACAAGTATGCACGCACACACACACTCACACATTTGTGGGTGCCTCCCTCGGGCTGCAGGCTTTGTTGTTAGCTTCTGATACTCCACCCCGGACCACCGAGCTTTTGTTTCGAGGTCTGGGGCAAAATAAGAGGCTCAGGGGTACTCCCCATTCTTTCCCATTCCGAAGCCACTGGTCTAAACAGAGTGGCTGGTGGGAGCTCCTTCTGCATTGGTTGCCTAGAGCTGAGCTATGTATCTCTGTCCTCTGGTCAGATTGAACCAGAGATGGAGGCTCAACCAAAGGCAGCATCTCATAGGCTAGCGAGTGGTCTGTGGGGTGGTCTGTTGCAGGATGCTGTCCAATAGAGATTCCAGCATTTGGTATCGTGGCTACTGGGCCCAATCAGATCCTCTCCTTTGTGGATAGCAGAGAGGACCATAGCCACTAGAAGGCAGGCAGAGAAAAGGTGGAAGTCAAGAGATTCTTAGAAACCCTGAGACAGCAGGATACCTGGTGGCAACAGCTATTGAAAGGACAGCTGGTGGCAACAGGAAGAGACAGAAGAAGATTGGGTCATAAGAATGTCAGAACCCTGGAGCCTCAGTGGCCTCCTGAAGGTGACAACTGTTTCTCATGGCTGAGCACCTACATGTCTCTGCATAGCCTTACAATAAACATGCATTCCTGGAGGTCCTTTGAACCTGTTTAGCTTCTTGCTCTCTTATGGAATCTAGCCAGCCAAGGTCCACCATGTTCTTGCCTGTGGAGATGGTTCTCTTGGGCACCACAGACCAGCAAAAAGAGAAGTTTCTGCTAAGGGGAATTCCCAGTCTTGGCATTTAACCAGTCTTCATTTCACCACTTCCTTGGGCTTTTGGGTAGGGGAGGGTGGCTGTGGGACTCTCTGCTTCCCAGTCAGGCGGAGGTTGGTGGAGGGTGCTGTGCTGAGACGGGGGACTCTTGGATGTCCAGGGAGACCCTGGTTTGGGTCACAGTTCTGCTTTGGATTTGGAAGGGGTCTTGGTGCATTTTTCCAATGTTGGTTCAACGAAACTCAAAACTTTTTCCTAATGCTTTCCTCCCTTCATTTTAAAGTCACCCTGTATGCACAAAAAGGCAGTACATGTGCTTTTGATTCCTTTACCCTGAAATCATCACCTTTTCTCCCTTGAGAAATCCCAGGTCTCAGAAATCTTTGGAGACATTTAAGCCCTTTCACCCCCTCTTAAAACCAGGACCCTACATGCTGCTAAAAGCAAATGGATGCGGAGGGTTTCAATCAAGGCAAAAAGCATTCTTCCCTGCCTGATCCAGTGTGATCAAGGCCAACCTAGGCAGCAGCCACGTTCCCAGGAAACAAGGCCTTGAGAAATCAGCGCCTGGTATGAAGACACTGAAGACTGAAAAGAACAGCAATGGGGTGTCAAGTTGTAAATGATTGTCAGAAGCTGACTTCCATATTGCATCCTTTAGCTACAACACACTGTCTTCTCTCTCCCCAGCCCTGGGGACTGGAGGCTCACGTCCTGTACACTGGCCTATATTCTGCCTTGGTAGAGGCTCAGGGGGTGTGAGTGGGGGTCCTCAGGGTCCACCCTTCCTGCCTCTTGTCTCCAGGATGGCAGTGCCTTTCAGGTAACCTGATGGTGATGGTGATGTGGCAGGGGTGATGAGAGATGAGACGGGAAAGCAGAGGTGACAGGCTCTGTGCATGAACTGCCAGAAACTCATTCTGGGCCAGTTCTATGGGGAGGGGGAGAGGAGCGTGCTGCATTTACCCAGGCCTAGAAATGGCCATGCTCCCCTGAGGTAGCGCAGTGCAGAGGTTAAGTGCCCAGACCACCTGACTTCAAGTGCTAGCTTTGCCACTTACTGGGTGGGGGACCCTGGGACAGTTGCTGTGTATCTGTGCCTCAGCTTTACCGTCTGTAAGATGGGGATAATAATAGGTCTCCCACGATTGTGGTCTCCCATGATCAAAGGTGTATGAGTATGTGTTTGTCATGCTGTACCTACCTGACATCCAGCAAATGTTCTTCAAATGTTTGCTGTTATCAAGAATGACATGTATACAAATGAAGTGATATGGTGTCTTTGATTTGCTTTAAAATAATATGGGAGCTGGAAGTGGGATAGTATACAGATGAAATGGGACTAGCCATGAGCTGACAGTTGTTGAAGCTGGGTGATGGGTACACAGGGGTTCATTATATTATTCTTTCTACTTTTGTTTTTGAAATTTTCCATAATAAAAAGAAAAAAATTCATAATAAAAAGTTATATGCATGTGTATATGTGTATTAATATGAGACATCATAATGTTTATAGCAGAATGTAATTAGATATTGCAGTGTGCGAGCTGATTTTAAGTGATATGCTGATGAACTTTATTTATTTTATTTTGTTTTATTTATTTATTTTTTTTTTCTGGAGACCAGGATACATTTTATTGACCTGATAGAGCAGAGATACTCCCCCGACCCTGCCACGTCCTTTCACATAGGTGTGCGAAGGGGTCCCTCTCATGGCAAAGAGATCTTTCAGAGTCCCTCCAGGGACAGAACCAGGGGCTTCCCTGGGTGTGGCCTGGGGCCTCAGTCCTGGGTGCTGGCCTTCAGTATTGCTTTGTACTTCCCTGTCAGCTCCTTGGGTAAGGGCACCAGGCCCGCAGATACACTCGTGCAGGCAGTACTTTCGGGGCCCAAAGTGGGCTGGGTGAGAAAGCTGCTTTTTCTCCTGCTCCTCCTTCTCCAGGGTTTCCTTGTTCTTCCCCAGGATTTTTTTGATGTGCTCCATGATCTCCTTATTGCTCTTGGCCTCCACATCCGCGAGGACCTGCTCCCTGGAATCCAAATAGAACTGCAGGAAGGGGGACGGCGTCATGTTCTTAAACATCATAATCTGTACCCAAGGATTTTTGTACTGGATCTGAGGTATGTTGAAAAACACAAACTTCCTGGCGCCCTTGCCCAGCTCCCCGTGCGTGTGTAGTGCACCGTCATGACCTTCACTGAGTCCTTGAATACTACGTCTCCCTGGGCAGGTACTAGAGGGTGTGGCGGCTCGGGAAGCGGCCCTTCATGGGCATGGCGGCAGAGAGGTGGGGCTGCAGGCCGCAGGCTTAGCCGCAAAGACAGACCCAAAGCAGCCGACGCTGCCAGCCCAACGGACCTCACACCGTTTCCCCTCCTTGCTGGTTTCCACTTCCTGCGCAGACCTATTTATTTATTTTAGAGAGAGATTGTACACATGTGTGAGCAGGGGGAGAGCCAGAGGGAGAGGGAGAGAGAGAGAACCTTAAGCAGGCTCCACACCCAGCGCCGAGCCCGATGCTGGGCTTGTCTCATCACCCTGAGATCATGACCTGAACTGCAATCAAGAGTCGGACGCTTACCCTACCCAGCCACCCAGGTGCCCTTGCCAGTGAATTTCTAAATTTTAATAATTATGTATTTAAGATGTAATTAAGTATAGCAAGTGGTGTGAAAATATTACTTTTTAAACTAACATTAAGTAGGAAAATTGAGTTGATTTGATGAGAGGAAATTAAGATAATGAGAGAAGAAGAGATTGTCTGGATATGGCAAGCGTGATAGCGGTAGAAATTGAATTGCGGAAGTTTCGGAAACAACGTTAAAGTTGTGACGAGGAAGGGCTCATGTTCGTTACTCTGAGTGCACACTGTGTTGGCCTTATGGGACCATTTATCTAGAAGGTTTAGCGTGGGGGTCACAGTAACAAGAGACAGGAGGGAGATGAGTGTGGGCTTTGTTGATGCACAGACCTTGTTTCAGTTCCTGACTCTCTACTTAATTACTTAATGGCTGTGTGACATTGGACAAATGACCTACCTGCTCTGGGCCTTGTTTCTTCATCTGCAAAACTGGGATGTTCCATATACCTTACAATGTCCTTGTGAGAATTAAATGAGGTGCTGCCTGTGGTGCACCTGGCACAGTGCATGGCATGTAACAGGTGCTTAGTAAATGGTAGTGCACTTGGGAAAGAAGTAGAACAGGGAAGGTGGAGTGTAGAGTCCCTGTCTGAGCTCTGGGCGTAGCCCTCACTGGTTCATTCAGAACACATTTACGCCTATCTGAGACACAATTTTATTTATTTATTTATTTTTTATTTATTTATCTTTTAAAGATTTTATTTATTTATTTGAGAGAGAGAATGAGAGAGAGAGAGCATGAGAGGGGGGAGGGTCAGAGGGAGAAGCAGGCTCCCCGCTGAGCAGGGAGCCCGATGCGGGACTCGATCCCAGGACTCCAGGATCATGACCTGAGCCGAAGGCAGTCGCTTAACCAACTGAGCCACCCAGGTGCTCCTCCCTGAGACACAATTTTAAACACGTGTGTTTTTTGTTTGCCGTGCTGTTCTCCTAGTCTGTGGATCCTGAGAAGTGGACAAGAGACAGGTGGGGACATGCTGAGCAGACAGAAGGGGGAGCTTGTCGATTGACACAATCAGCACATTGTTAGCAGCAGGACGTATCGTGTGGCTCCTTGTCTTGTTCTGATAACACCGTTGGTTTCTGTTGCTTGAAACAGCTCCCACCCCAGTCAAGCCAAATTTTGCTGTCTATAATTCACAAATAACAGTTTTTATTGAGTGTTTACTGTGTGCCAGGACCATGCTGAGCCTCCACATTCATTTTCTGACTCAGCTGCCCTGACAGCCCTCCAGGCGAGGGGTCACTGTACCCACATCACAGCTGAGGACACTGAGGCCGAAAGGATGAGGTGACCTCCTGATGGCCCCACAGCAGGTGAGTGGCGAGGCCAGGACAGACCAGGTGTGATTTCAGAGTCCACATGCTTGGTCACAGGACTCCACCAGCACTCTCTCCGAGGGCCCCTGGGATCTTCAGGACCTGGACATCCCCTTCTCCTAGGGTATGGTCCTGGTCCTGGCCTAGTGGCATGAGGCGTCATCAGGTCAGCTCTTGGGGACAGGTGCCTGGGGGCGAGGGTGCCAACCAAATGTGGCTGCAGCCTGGCAGAGATGTGGCTCTCGTCAGTCTGGAGACCCTTTAGACCTTTACACTTAAAAGTGCAAGCTCTGCCCATCTTCAGAGGACGAGTCATGACAAACAGGTCTTGAACATTTGCAGACCATATTTCTAGGTCACAAGGACCTTACCTTTTTGTGTGTGATGGAAGGGTAAGGATGTAAAACATATGCCTTGGTTTCTGCCATGTGTGCCCAGGGTCCCAGAAATAATGGTTGTTTGAGCTTCACAGTAGTCTGTTCACAGATTGTCCCATATTTTCCCACTAGTCCAGCAGTTCTCTGTAGATACCATAGGCATCTAGCAGTTCCAAAGAGAAAAACAGTAACCCATGGTTTAGAAATGCTAATGTCCATTAATTGAATTCATATAACTTCTTTTTTAATTTTTTTATTGTTGTTAATCACCATACATTACATCATTAGTTTTTGATGTAGTGTTCCATGATTCATTGTTTGCGTATAACACCCAGTGCTCCATGCAGAACGTGCCCTCCTTAATACCCATCACTGGGCTAACCCATCCCCCCACCCCCCTCCCCTCTAGAACCCTCAGTTTGTTTTTCAGAGTCCATCGTCTCTCATGGTTCGTCTCCCCCTCTGATTTCCCCCCCTTCATTCTTCCCCTCCTGCTATCTTCTTCTTTTTTTTTTTTCTTAACATATATTGCTTCATTGAATTCACATAACTTCTAAATGGGACCATCTTCCATACAGAAAAAAATATTGTCACTTCCAGCAGCCACACTAGGAAATACTCAGCAAATACAAGATAGGACCACAGGTAAAGGGGTAAATATTGTAGCATTTAAGTGTCCAAATGTGCATTGCATTTTGAAAGGTAATTCCCCTGAGGGCTCTACAGTTATTCTAAAACCACTTCCATTTTTCCATGCTTTTGGGAGGTTTCTTCTACGTGACTGCCTTCAGAATCCATTACATGTTCTTTTCAGTGTCTCTAAGGCAATTTTTTGTCTTTTCTTTTTTTTTAAATTTTATTTTATTATGTTAGTCACCATACATTACATCATTAGGTTTTGATGTAGTGTTCCATGATTCATTGTTTGCATATAACACCCAGTGCTCCATTCAATACGTGCCCTTCTTAATACCCATCACCGGGCTAACCCATCCCCCCACACCCTTCCCCTCTAAAACCCTCAGTTTGTTTCTCAGAGTCCATAGTCTCTCACGGTTCGTCTCCCCCTCTGATTTCCCCCTCTTCATTTTTCCCTTCCTACTATCTTCTTTTTTTTTTTTTTTTTTAACATATAATGTTTCAGAGGTACAGGTCTGTGCAAGTTGATTCATCAGTCTTACACAGTTCACAGCACTCACCATAGCACATACCCTTCCCAATGTCCATCACCCAGTCACCCCATACCTCCCACCCCCACCACTCCAGCAACCCTCAGTTTGTTTCCTGAGATTAAGAATTCCTCATATCAGTAAGATCATAAGATACTTGTCTTTCTCTGATTGACTTACTTCGTTTAGCATAATACCCTTTAGGTCCATCCATGTCGCTGCAAATGGCAAGATTTCATTCCTTTTGATGGCTGCATAATATTCCATTGTATATATATACCACATCTTCTTTATCCACTCATCTGTTGATGGACATCTTGGCTCTTTCTGTAGTTTGGCTATTGTGGACATTGCTGCTATAAATATTGGGGTGCATGTACCCATTCAGATCCCTACATTTGTATCTTCAGGGTAAATACCCAGTAGTGCAATTGCTGGGTCATAGGGTAGCTCTATTTTCAACTTTTTGAGGACGCTCCATACTGTTTTCCAGAGTGGTTGCACCAGCTTGCATTCCCACCAACAGTGTAAGAGGGTTCCCCTTTCTCCGCATCCTCACCAACATCTGTTGTTTCCTGACTTGTTAATTTTAGCCATTCTGACTGGTGTGAGGTGGTATCTCATTGAGGTTTTGATTTGGATTTCCCTCATGCCAAGCGACGTTGAGCACTTTTTCATGTGTCTGTTGGCCATTTGGATGTCTTCTTTGGAAAAGTGTCTGTTCATGTCTTCTGCTCATTTCTTGAGGCAATTCTTTGTCTTTAGGGGCAGATTTGGCTTTTAGAAAATCCCAAGGTCAATCCAAGCTCAACTCAGTGAAGTGTGTATGTGGGGATAGTTGTGTCAGTTATCAGTTGCCACAGTACTGCTGCAAAAGAAACAACCAGAAAAACCTCAGGGACCCATAACAAATATTTAGCTCGTGACTCTGCGGGGATTCAGCTGATCTGGCCTGGGTTTGGCTGATCTTGGCAGGTCTTGCTCATGTGTCTGCAGTCAGCTGATCTTGTTTGAGCTTGCTTAGATATCTAGGGAACAGCCAGATGACATTTGGTCTAGAATGGTCTCATCTGAATATCTGGGGGACTCAGCTGTGTTTGACTTGTCTTCCATCCTCCATCAGGCTAGCTAGGTGCATATTTTCAGGGTTATGGCTGAGACATAAAGAGAAAGAAACCTCAGTGTGCAAGTCCATTTCAAACCTGTGCCTTATTTACGCCAACATCTCATTGGCAAAGCAAGTCATATGGCAAAAGACAGGCATAAAGGAGGAGTGAAGAACTGTGATGTTTTTGGCCAGCTATCACAGTGATTAAATTATTTATTTTTTAAAAAATATTTTATTTATTTATTTGACAGAAAGAGAGCAAGAGAGACAGAGAGAGCACAAGCAGGGGTAGCAGCAGGCAGAGGAAAAGGGAGAAGCAGGCTCCCCATTGAGTAAGGAGCCTGATGCGGGACTTGAACCCAGGACTCTGGGATCATGACTTGAGCTGAAGGCAGACGCTTAACTGACTGAGCCACCCAGGTGCCCCTATCACAGTGATTAAATTAAAGTTGCCATCCTACCACAGTGACTAAATTGGAGCGTGTTTTGTTCCAAAGGGAGTTGTAGCCTCAAAATTCTGACAGTGATCTTATGGGTAGTCAGAACGCTTGCCCCAAACAAGCGTTCTAGACAATCGTCTGAGGGGACAATTCCAAATGATCTCTGAAAACAGCAGAATCTTTTGAAGGAAGGGTATGGCCTGTAAGGTGACTGTGGGGAGGACAGTGGCTGCCCCCCTCCTTTTTTTTAAAGGAAAAAAAGTTTTGTTTTTTCTTTTTTTATACTTAGAAAAGGGAGAAGTCTTTAATACCTTGTTCAGCTAATCGTAAAATCTTTCTTTAATCCTACGCCAAAACTTGACCAAAGTTTTTCAAAGGTTGGTTGTCCTGTGGAACCTGAAACTGTGTAACTGCACTTTCTTTTGTACAGTATTGCACTAAAATATATTGGTCCATTGTGCATATTTTATTGATCTTTATCCATGCACGATTTCATAATATTATTCATTGGTCATTTAGAACACATTGGTTCATTGAATCATGTAGCTCTTCCAAATTAAATATATCTTTTTTTGGAATAAAGTTTTAATTGAAGTATAGTTGACACACAATGTTACATTAGTTCCAGGTGTGCAACACTGTGATTCCACAAGCCTCTACATCATGCTGGGCTCGTCTAGCTGCCATCTGTGGCCATACAATGGGCTTACCGTACCGCTGACTGTGTTCCCTCTGCTATACCTTTTATCCCTGTGACTTATTCATTCCATACTGGAAGTCTGTACCTTCCACTCCCCTTCATTCATTTTCCGCCATGCCCCACCTCTCTGGCAATCATTTATTGGTCTGTTTATGCTTTTTGTTTGTTTATTCATTTGTTTTGTTTTTTTAGATTCCACATGTAAGTGAAATCGTATGGTATTTGTCTTTCTCTATGTGACTTATTTCACTTAGCTTAATACCCTCTAGGTCTATCCTATTGTGTCAAATGGCAAGATCTCATTCTTTTCTTTTTTTTTTTAAGGTTTTATTTATTTATTTGAGAGAGAGAGAAGAGGGAGAGTATGAGTGAGGGAGAGGGGTGGAGGGAGAGGGAGAAACAGATTCCCCACTGAGCAGGGAGCTGGACTCGGGGCCCAGTCCCAGGATCCTGAGATCATGACCTGAGCCGAAGGCAGATGCTTAACCAACTGAGCCACCCAGGCGCCCCTCGTTCTTTTTTTATGGTTGAGTAATATTCCATTATATATATCCCACATCTATTTTTGTTCATTTATCTATTGATGGACACTTGGATTGCTTCCATATCTTGGCTATTGTAAACAATGCTGCAATAAACATAGAGGTGCATATATCTTTTTGAATTAGTGTTTTTGTTTTCTTTGGGTAAATACCTAGTAGTGGAATTACTGGATCATATAGTATTGCTATTTTTAACTTTCTTTTTTTTTTTTTTAAAGATTTTTATTTATTTATTTGAGAGAGAGAGTGAGAGAGAGAGATAGCACAAGAGGGGGGAGCCAGAGAGGGAGAAGCAGACTCCCTGCCGAGCAGGGAGCCCGATGCGGGACTCGATCCCGGGACTCCAGGATCATGACCTGAGCCGAAGGCAGTCGCTTAACCAACTGAGCCACCCAGGCGCCCTATTTTTAACTTTCAAAAAAGATTTTATTTATTTATTTGACAGAGAGAGCACAAGCAGGGGGAGTGGCAGGCAGAGGGAGAGGGAGAAGCAAGCTCTCCACTGAGCAAAGAGCCCGACATGGGGCTTGATCCCAGTACTGTGACCTGAGTCGAAGGCCAACACTTAACTGACTGAGCCACCCAGGTGCCCCTGTTTTTAATTTTTTGAGGAAATTCCAAACTGTTTTCCACAGTGACTGCACCAATTTACATTTCCACCAACAGTGCACGAGGGTTCCCTTTTCTCCACATCCTCGCTAACACTTGTTATCTCTTATCTTTTTGGTTCTATCCATTCTGACAGGTGTGAGGTGATATCTTGTTGTGGTTTTGATTTGCATTTCCCTGACGATAAGTGATGATGAGCATCTTTTCATGTGTCTGTTGGCCATCTGTATGTCTTCTTTGGAGAAATGTCTGTTCATGTCTCCTGACCATTTTAATCAGATTATTGTTATTATTTTTGGTGTTGAGTTGTATAAGTTCTTTATATATTTTGGATATTAACCCCTTATGGAATATATCATTTACAAACATCTTCACCCATTCAGTAGGTTGCCTTTTTGCTTTGTTGATGGCTTCCTTCGTTTTTTATTTTGGTGTAGTCCCAATAGTTTACTTCACTTTTGTTTCCCTTGCCTGAGGAGACATATCTAGAAAAATGTTGCTACAGCTGATGTCAAAGAAATTACTACCTATGTTTTCTTCTAGGAGTTGTATGATTTCATGTCTCATATTTAGGTCTTTAGTCCATTTTGAGTTTATTTTTGTGTACAGTGTAAGAAAGTTGTTCAGTTTCATTTTTTTGCATGTAGCTGTCCAGTTTTCCGAACCCTATTTGTTGAAGAGACTTTCTCCTGTTGTGTATTCTTGCCTCCTTTGTTGTAGATTCCTTGACCACGTAAGTGTGGGTAGGATGGTGTTCTTTTGGATGAAGGGCTGAGAGATCCATCTTGGGCTTGATGGATTGAACTGAATTTGCAGTGAAAATCTTACCTTGCCATCTCCAATGATAAACTGGTCTCTGATGTGTATATTGGGTTTTATTTCTCTCTGCAACATCCAGGCCTCAATAGTGAAGAATTAATCTTTCAGTAACTCTCATTTTCTTGGCAATTTGAAGTTTCTAGGCTGCAGCAGCTAACCCCTATCTATCTTTTTCCCCTTTGACCAATGGAAACTTCAAGGAGTGGAATTAAATGGGATGCACAGTTACTTTGTCACCCATCTCCTATACCCAGTGACATTTGCTGAGTATCCTGTGTGCTCTGTGTCAGGTACTGGGCATACAGAGACACACAGGAGGAGGCAGGGAGGAGGGTGGGGCTGGAGATAAAAAGGAGGAGGCCTTCATGGACCAGTGATAATGAATTACCATGAAACTGAGAAGCATGTTTAATCCAGCCCTCTGCACCTGAGGTTAAACATGCTCACACACACACACACGCACATACACATGCATGCACACAAGACAAAATGCCAAAGACAGATAAGAGAGAGTGCCTGCTTCCAGGAAGCACAGACAGTAGTGGGAGAGACACATGCACATGCAATAAACTATTGCTCTAGTGAGTGACAAAGGTCATACAAGAGGGCTAAGTATAGGATACTTTAAGGGGTCAGAGGAGGGGCCTCTCTCCCTGCATGGGAGGGCTTCTCAGCAGAGGTGACATTTGAACTGGCTCTCCAAGAATAACTAGGAATGCACAGACAGAGTGGGGGCAGCACAGTTGTCATATGCAGAGGTGTGAGACCGCAAGTCTCACTTAGAAAGGGACAGGACAATGACAGAGAAGCAGGAAGTTTGGGATTTTTTGGAGAGGGGATATAGAGGTGACAAGATTGGAAGGGTTGGGAGAGGGCAGGTTGGGATGGGAACCCCATGAGAGATGGTGAGGACTCCCAGGCGGGGGCACTGGGAATGGAGAGAGGGGACTGATGGGAGGGGAACTGGAGGGGTAGTGGGAAGGGCTGAGGGGCCGATGAGGTGAGGGAGAGGTCAAGGTCAAGATTGCCACCTGGCTTTGGGTAGCTGGCTTTGGGTAATGTAAAGGTCTGTGCACAAGAAGGCAATGTTGGTTAGTTATGTAATTAGTGTACCAGAAAGAGTGAGGTTGGAGTCAGGAGGACCCGGGTTTGAATCCCAGGTTCACACTGTGTGCATTTGAGCAAGTTGATTGCGCTCTGTAAGGCTCAATTTCCCCATCTGTAAAACAGAGTTGATACATAGAGGACTCTTTTGAGTGCTAAATTATGTTGTGGATTTAAAACCCCTGGCATAGAGCCTGGCTCATTTCGGGTGCTAGAGTCAACCCAGAGAGGCAGGCAGGCAAGGAAGGGGCCATCTGGGGAGACAGAGATTACTCTTGGGAATGATGGGCACAGCTGTATGAGCCCCTGTGAACACCCCTGAGCTGCACCCCTGGCTTGGGCTGAGCAAGTGGGCACGTGTGAGGGGTGCCAAGATCTGGGTGAAGAAGGTAGGTCAGTGGAATTTGAAGGCAGGTGTGTGTGTGTGTGTATGTGTGTGTGTGTGTATCCTTTGAAATAAACCATCTGAATGGATGTAGTCAAAGGTGGCTGCAACATTCTGTGCTTCCAGCAGTCCTCCTTGACCTAGGCTCTTAACTCTATCTTTGAATCCCATTCTCAACCAGGGAGGTACCTGGGGGTGGATGTTGGTCCTGCGGATGCACACTAAGGTCAGTGAAAACCACAAGGATCAGTGAGTCCAGTGGGCTGTGAGCACCTGTTGGCTCAGTTAAGCACACTCATGGATAGTCACTGTCCCTTTTTAGAACCTCAAGCCCTGGGAACAGAAGAACAGCTCAACTGGCTTTGTCTTTGTGAATATGGATAGAACCAGGTGCCTACAGAGGGCCAGCAAGATGGGTTGGCAGGGGGGTGGGTGTAAGGGCTGGAGATGCCCCAAGACAGACAGGCAACCAGATTCAGGATCCAAGATCTCGGGTCATGTAAAGAGGAGCAGCACAAATGCCAGATGCCAGCATTTCCAACAGAAGTTGTCCTCCTGGTCGGGGTGAGCACTGCATGAATTCCCCCAGGGCTGCAGGCTACTGCACTTTCACCACCACTCCTTCCATCAGGCACCTGCTGACAAGCAGCCCCCCTGGGTACCTGTGCTCAAAGCAGCCACTGATGCAAGGATCAAGATGTGAGGCATTTTAAAAAGCAGTAGCCATCTCTGCTGTGCCCTGGGAAGCCTGAGCACGTTTACTGAAGGCAGGAGGTGTCCGGAAGTATTTATCCAAAGGCTGTCAAGCATGTAGTGGGAGCCCTGCTTCATGCATGTGCTCAGTACTTTGGGGAAGGCCTGAAGAAAGACCCCACCTCAGTTTTCAGTGAGTTGGTGGTCGAGCTGGGGGTCAGCAACTCCCATGTCAATTACTAGGTAGGGAACAGAGAACACTGAAGAAGGGATTACATACTTGTTTTCTATTTTCGCTCAGCAAGTGTCTTGGATCCCCTTCTCTCTGCTGGCAAGTGCTGGCCATGGCTGTGCCCTCTTGCAGCCCACAGTCTGGTTTAGAGGCAGGGGGATGATTTGGGCTGGAGTAGACAGAAACCCAAGTGCTTTGCGGGCACAGATGATGCAGTCTCCGAGGATGGTGATTCTTGAGTTGAAGCTTAAAGGCTGAACAGGATTTGGGGCAGGCTGTGGAAAGGCTGGGGGGTGGAGGGAGAGCAGTGATGGGTGCAAAGGTCAGTGGTTTTCCTCACCGAGGCCAACACCATCCCTGATCACTGACTTAGCACCCTTTTCCTCCTGAGAACAGAAACAAGAGTGGGAAAAGAGGCCAGAGTCCCTGGATGGACTGATGGTGGTCACCCCAGCAGGTAACAAATCACCGATTTAAGGCAGAATGGGAGGGCAAGAGTGCCAGGCTCCAGGGCTTTGTGGAGCATTTTCTGAGGCTGGAAGGTGGTGAGGCAAGATCTGACAGAGAAGGAAGGGATGTGTCAGCCCCTGGGGGTTCACACTGACCAGATGGTTTTCATCGTGGGGAGAGAGGAGAAGAGAGCGGGGTTAAATGCTAGTTCTGCTGTGCACTGCCTCGGGAACTGCAGCCAAGTCACCCTGCTTCTCTGAACTTCAGTTTTGTTATTAGAAGTGGCTGCTTTTAGGGTTGTCTGAAAAGACTGTTGCAAGAGTTGAGTGAGGTGGTACACAGGGCACTCAGCCAGGGCCCCTGGTGAGGCGGATGCACACACTTGGTGACTAGCAGAGCCTCACGTGCCATATGAAGGGCAGCACCTGTGCTGCCATAGGAGCCAGTGAAGGAAGAGCCCGGATGATATTGGTCATGGGCAGTGGAGGGGGGCCTGTAGCCTGGATCCCCACATCCTGTATTGCTAGCTCTGTAGGGAGCATTAGTGGAGGCAGTTTCCGTTCACCCTTAGATGTGGGTCAGAGGGGACACTGAGACCCACAGTCCTGTCCCTCATTACTGCTCTACACAAGCGTTGACTCAGAGCAGGGGATGTTCATATCCCCATCTGAGAGGTGGCTGCTTAGTCCCACCTTTCCCCAACGCCACACTAGCACTTATCCTGTGGTGGGTGGGCCGAGGCCTCTGGTGCCAGGAATCCACAGTGAGGGTGGGGCCTTTTGGGAATGGGCTGAGGGAAGCTGAAAACCGGGATGAGCCTGGAGCCATGATAACAAGCCATCCCATGTGGGTACCATGGTGTTCCGCTCAGATTGCCTCTCCAGGGCTGACACCCTCATCCCTCAGCTGCTGGGAGTATCACTGCTGATGGCCCACAGCCATGTCCCCACTGAACCCTGCTCTCTACAGCGGGGACTCTCTCTAGCCCCTCCTAGGGACAGCCCCTGGGCCAATGGCTGGCTGGTGTGGGGACACGAAGGCCCAGCCAGCAGGATCAGCTGAGGCCTCAGTTGCAGATTGAACTGTGTGGGGGTCAGCTTCTCCCTCTGCCCAGTCCTGCATTCCCCACTTCCTATTCATGTCTCATTCAGGGGCACCCCAGTAGGACTTCTGCACACAGTTCTCTGTCTCAGAGTGCTTTTAGGGAGTCCAATCTAAGACAATTGGTACCCAGGATGGTCCTGAGAATGAGGCTCTAAAAGGTGATCACTCACCAGCCAGCCGGCCATGGGGATCCCATTGTGGATGGGAAGTGAGCCCGGGCGGCCCCTGGTGTGCTGTGGAAGTGCAGTTGCTACAACTTACCTTGGTGAACTGGGACGAGATGCTGATGGGAGCAGCTATAGGCTGCTGTGTCATCTCTGGCATTTGAGGGGAAGAGAGAACTGGCAACTATGAGCCCTGCAGAATGAGGTGGCTGTTGCTGAGCTCGTTGATTTGTTGAGGACGGAGAATGGTGGGCTCTGGGTAACAAATCACCAATTTAAGGCAGAATGGGAGGGCAAGAGTGCCTGGCTGGCATTGTTTAAGGAAACAGTGATCTTATGCAGAAGACCAGACTTAAATGGGAGAGTAGCAGGATTTGGGGAGATGCATTCACAGCTCCAGCGAACCTCAAGTAACAAGTCTAAGGCACTTGAGATGGGGATTGTCTGGGTACATACACTTGAAAATCTTGAACTCCCAGGCAAAGGTAGCCAGATCCCCATTACTGGAAGACAGTAGTCCTTTCTCCACCTCACCACCTGTTTGAAGATCACACAAAGGCCTCAAATAAAACAAGGCAGGTGCTTTATAAGACAATGCTTATTGCTGAGTAGTATTCCTTGGTGTAGATAATCACGATGTGTTTATCCAGTGACATTTGGGTTGTTTCTGGGTTTTGTCTATTACAAATAAAGCTGCTTTGAACCCTCATATACGAAAGAAAGAAAGAAAGAAAGAAAAGAAAAGAAAAAAAAAGACAATGCTTAGCTCCATTGGGATTTATTCTCATTTCCCTTCCTGGCAACTAGACCAATAGCAAGGATCAAATCCCAGAGGAGCACACTAGGGAGGCACTGGCCTGCTGAGGAGGGCAGGCTCTGCCTAATTTGTTATATGAGTGGAAAGAGTTAGGAGGGTGCACATGGGGTTGGATCAAGGTGCTGTATCAAGGGAGGCAGAATATAAAGCTGGAGAGTTTATTGATATAGCAGCACATACAGGATTTAGCATCCTGGCAAGAACCCCAGGAGATTGTGTTAATATGCTGCTGGGATAGCTTTTGGAAACTTGGCAAAAGGGACGGCCCACACAAAGTGAAGTAGACACGACAGACGGCTGTGGCAGATAGGGGGGAAGGGATCAAAGGCCTAGAGAGTAGGGTGGATGTACTGTGTCAGGTTGGGAAAAGTCAGCTGTGTCCCACAGGAGGGCCAAGAGGACATTTTATTTACCCAAGTGATAAGGAATGTGTTGAGGGGGGCATCGGCATCACTGAGAAGCTCAGTGGACCAAGACTAACATTAGTAAGAAATGCTGTTACAGTACCAGACTCCCTCATAGCAATGGGAAGTGAGAGGATCTCAAATGCAGAGGCCAAACGGCAGTGCTTAAGTCTCAGAAACAAGGTGGGCATAACTATCGAGACTAACAGTGAAGTCTAAGTGGAGCAGGAGGGTCCCACCTGTGTAATACCTCATACAGAGTTGGTTCAAGGACCACAGTCTTCCTTACAAGACAGACGGGCAGCCCACAAGGGGGGGCTGGGTTTCAACGAGGAAGGATTGTGCAACTCGGAAGCAATTGTACTCAGTAAGAATTATCCAAGACCTTTCCCAAAGTTGCATATGCTTATTTACTCAGGTGACCGTGCACTGGAGAAAACACTCAGATTTTTTCCAAAATCTGAAAAAATTTTTAGACTTTTCACTGAGTCTGATCTGACACTGATATCCAGAGACCCAAAGTGCCATCATGGCTTCCCTAGAATGGGAGCATATGAAGTCCATGCATAAATGGGTCTTGGCCCAGATCTAGCTCATAGAGGGTCCACTGAACCCATGGATCACCGGATGGTCATTGCCCCAGGCCCCAAATGTACAATTAGAATGGACTTGCTGGGAGTTTGCAGAACCTCCACATTAGTTTCTTGACCTGAGGGGTACGAATGATTTTAGTGGGAAAAGCCAAGTGGAAAGTTCTTAAACTGCCATCCTCTCCTGTCAAGATAGTACATAAAATGGTAGATGAGGCATTACCTCAGGAGGGTTGGCATTCATGCTACACTCAAAGACTTAAAGGATGTCATAACCCTATTTAATTCATCAGTCTGGTATCTATAGCACCTTGTTGGATTCTGATGGACAGCAGTGGATTACCCCATACTTAATCAATGGTAAACTGACCTGGCCAAGTAGCCGTTCAACCTAGCCTGTTGATACTGGACAGGCCTGACTGGGTAACATAAACTCAGACACATCACAGAGCAGGACACCATAATCCCGAGGCAGGGACAGCAGATACTCAGCAGAGGCACCTGGATGTTATAATCTCGAAACACATAGCACATGCATACCTACAGCAGACCGCTTTCAGTGCTTACATGACAAAAAAATCCCAATTATCTTCACTCACATGTTGATTCCTAAAAAGGGGTAGAAACAACTCTCAGTCTGTTGGCTTTGATAAAGCTTCCCTATTTCTTTCCTTGCACTTCATTTCCAAGAGTTTACCTACAATTTGTGCTGGATCACATTCCCTGTTTGGCAGTAAAACCTTTTCACTCAGCCACCGAATTTTGGTCTTGAATAGTCTTTATTTTAACACCAAGAAGTAGCCCCACTGCAGCTGCCCAACCCGCAGGTGATATGCACATCAATCCGGCAGTCATGTCCTTTTCCATACCCATTGTGAAGCAGGAGCGGAATCAGTCTGGATTCACATGGGACAGACAACAGTATACATTTACAGTCTTGCTCCAGGACGATGTCATTTCTCTTACATTATGTTACACTGTAGTGCGAAGGACCTGGACTCTCTGGATATTCTGATGAATGTCACATTTGTTCACTAGATTGATGACAGGTTAATTGAACTGGATGAGCAAGAAATGGCAGGTACATTGGAGGTGTTGGCATGATGTGTGTTCTCTGTGTGTTTGGAGATAAATCCTATGAAGACGTAAGGACTTCTTTTCTTCCTCCCTTCCCTCCTTCCCTCCTCCCTTCCTCCTTTCTTTTTTTTAATTTAAATTCAATTAATTAACATATAGTATATTATTAGTTTCCGAGGTACAGGTCAGTGATTCATCAGTCTTATATAACACCCAGGGCTCATTACATCACATGCCCTCCTTAATGTCCATCACCTAATTACCCCATCCTCCCACCTCCCCTCCAGCACCCTCAGTTTGTTTCCTATGATTAAGAGTCTCTTATGGTTTGTCTCCCTCTCTGATTTCGTCTGGCACAAGGACTTCTATATCTGTGGGTATTTTATGGATCCAGTGGTCAGGAGCATGTCCTCTGGAATAACCCTTCCAAAGGACAATTATTGTACCTTGCACATTCCTGCAAAAGCAGTACAGTGCTTGGTAGGCTTCTGTGGGTTCTGGAGGTAGCAAACACTGCATTTGGGAATACTAGCCTGACACATTTATGGGGGATAAGGAGAGTTGACAGCTTTTAGGGGGGCTTAGTGTGTGAAAGGGCTTTACAGCAGGCCCAGGCTGCGGTGTAAGGAGTCTGCCAGTTGGAGCACATGAACTGGTAGACCCTCTGGAGCGAACAGTTGGGCAGGCAGTGACAGAGGCTGCTTGATGCAAAATGGCCAAACAGTCTGCCACTTTGTTGTTTGGGGACTCTTTGGTGGCACCCTGAGCCTGACAGGGATAATGAGCCAGGGCCCATGCCTTGGTAGGCAGCGCTCAGGGCTGATCCCAGATCCCATCAATGCTTTTGTTCAGATCCCCTTGAGAAGTTCACCCAAGTGAAGACAAACTGTTTGCAGCCCTTTGTTAGTGGTCCGAAATACCTCTGTAAGGGAGGTGCAGCAAGGACTTGCATTCCCACTTAGTAGGTAAGAGAACTGAGGCATAACTGACTTGTAACATAAAGATGTTAAGGGTCTTGTTAAGAGTCATCCAGGGCGCCTGGGTGGCTCAGTCGGTTCAGCGACTGCCTTCGGCTCAGGTCGTGATCCTGGAGTCCCGGGATCGAGTCCCACATCGGGCTCCCTGCTCGGCGGGGAGTCTGCTTCTCCCTCTGACCCTCCTCCCTCTCGTGGTCTCTGTCTCCCATTCTCTCTTTCACATAAATAAATAAAATCTTAAAAAAAAAAAAAGAGTCATCCAGTAAGTCATTTACTTATCCATTCAGCAGTTATTTACTGAGCACCTTTGGGAACCAACATTCTGACACCAAGATATCTTGGCAAAGAAGACCTGTCCCTGTTCTCAAAGAACGCAGTTGGGAGTGGGTGTAAGAGGAATGGAAAGTGGAGTTAACCGGTAAATCCAGCACTGTGGAATAAATGTTAGCAGAGGTGTAAGTACAAGGTGTCATCCACAAGTGCTGGGGAACCTGGCAGCCTGGTGGGGTAGAGAGAGGAAAGAGAGAAACAGAGCAGAGCAGGGGGCCTCAACGCTGTTTGGAGTGGCTGGAGCCAGGGTGGGGGATCCAGGAGGGGTTGCGAGGACAGTCCTTCAGGTTCCAGACTCCTTCCCTGTCACTAGCTCGTGTTCCCAGGGCAGCTGTCCCTAGAGCTGTCACAGTGGGTGAGGCCCCGGGCCATTTCATTAGGGAGGTTTGTTTCCAGATTCATCCCCTAAGCCCTATTAAGTCTCTTACTTAGTGGGGAAGCAGCAAATCAAGATGACATTTGAAAAGTAGTGGCCCAGCCTGTTCCTGGAGGAACAGCTAAATCCTCACCCATATTAAATACCTTCTCCTCAGCAGCAGCGGCTGGGCCATTTAGGAAAATTAAAAGGAGAAAGATGAACAGAGAGTGGGGAGATTAGAAACAAGTGTAATAGTGTTTCCAGCCCTATGGCAATGAAGAGACCTCACATATGGCCTTTACACTTTATCCTTCTCTTGGCTTATTCAGAGGGCTGGTCATTATGAAAGTGGTTTTGCAAAGAGGTGCTCGGATTTCCAGCTCTCTGTCGTTAGGCCAGCCGGTTACCTGGCTGCTGGCTGGCCCAAGCTGGTGTGTCTCGCAGCACACGTGCTGGACTTTGCATTAGAAAAATCACCCTGTAGAGAGATTTCTATAAGGCAGCAGAACTCAGGGTTTGTCTTGACTCAAGTAAGACCAATGCACAGCAAAGGAACTGGCCCACAGGGGAAGGAGGGTTCAAACGGTGGTAAATTAAGAGAACACTGACATACCATTTTTTAAATAAAGATTTTATTTATTTATTTGTGTGAGAGAGAGCACAAAGCAGGGGGAGCGGCAGGCAGAGAGGGAGAAGCAGGCTTCCCTGGAGCAGGGAGCCCAATGCGGTACTCAATCCCAGGACCCTGGGAGCATGACCTGAGCCGAAGGCAGACGCTTAACCCACTGAGCCACCCAGGCATCCCTGACATACCATTTTTAACCCATTGGATGAACACAGGTTAAGAAAAGAGAAAACTTGAACACTACTGAGGAGATTGTGAAAAAGGCGTGCTGTGCCTTTCTGGTGGAAGTATAAAGTGATGTCAGCTTTTTGGAGAGCACTTGGGCTAAATGCATCAGGATTTTAAATATGCATTAAGAATTCAAAGAATGTTGGAGTAGTTGGTATAATAATTCTACTTGTAAAAAATAGGTCCTAAGGAAATATCAGAAATCTGGACAGAATATGAGGCAGGAATGTGTTCCTTGCAATGTAATTTCTAGCATTAAAAAAGACATACCTGAATGCCTCACAAGAACAGATTACTTACGTCAAAAATGGTAGATCCGTAAGAAGTGGTAGTTAGTTGTTTCAAATGATCTTTATGAAAGATGAGCTTGTATGAAAATATTAAGTTAGAAAGGATACAAAATATTTTATATACTGTAAGTTTTCAACTCTCCGTCTTTCACAGACAGCGCTCCCCCTCCCAACACTAACTCTGTCTTCATAGACCTCCATTTAACTGACCACTCAGTTGAACTGACTAGTTGGATTAGCTGAGATGCTTGCTATTTTTTTCTGTAAACAAAGCAGCTGACAACCAGGGCCCTAGGAAAGATAGTGGTAAACCATGTTCTCATTTCTACTTCCCCAGCTTAGCTCTGTGCTTACCAAGAGTCTCCTCTGTTTATTATTCTCATAATACTCTGCAAAATTTGATTTGATAATATATTATTGAGGATTTCTGCTTCTATATTCAAAAGTGTGCTTGACCCATTTGTGTGTGTGTGTGGAGGGGCAGTTGTGTGTAAGGGTAAAGGCTAGACTTGTAAAAGGAACTGAGAAGGTTTCTTACTCTGCTCTGATTGGATAGTCTGAGAATAATCTGTTTGCTGAAGGCTGGGCACAATTTGCCTCTGCATAGCATCTTAACAATAGGCTTTTTTTGGGGAGGGGGGGTGGGTAGATAGATCGTTGACTGTCTTTCCTCTGTCTTCTATGGTTATTTGTCTCTTAATAACTTTTACATTTTCTTGAGCCGACTTTGCAGTTATAATTTACTAGAAAAACAACACTCTTAATTTAATTTTTATTTTTAAATTATATTATTTTGTATATTCTCCTATGGTAGAGTATATTCATTGTCAGAAAATGTGATTTTAAATTCTAATAATAAAATATCTATTTTTAATAAGCATATACTGTGTCAGGCACCACACATGTTCTTATTTACTCTGCACGAGAGCCCAGTGGTGTAAGGACTATTATCATCCCTACTTTGCAGATGAAAAAACTAGGGATGATAGGTGTCCAAGACCATGCAATTTGTAAGTGGTGGAGCTGGGATTGAACCTTCATTTGTCTGATTCTGAGCCTAAGTTCTTACCCACTAGGCTATACTCTTGAAAAAAATATGGACAAATGGACAACAGACAAACCAAATCATGTGCCACAGTGTGATCATCTGCAGTTTAAGTAATTTGCTCCTGCTCAAGCTCAGGCTCTGGAAATTTTTGCATAGTCTTTCTTAGCCTGTTTCCTGAGCAAGAGGTGCTTGGGGCCTTTGCGAGCTGCAATGTTACATGGACACTTCATGTTTCCACCATTGTTTTTTTTTTTTTTAATTTAAATTCAATTAGCCAACATATAGTACATCATTAGTTTCAGATGTAGAGTTCAGTAATTCATCAGTTGCATATAACACCCAGTGCTCATCACATCATGTGCCCTCCTTAATGCCCATCACCCAATTACCCCATCCACCCACCCACCTCCCCTCCAGCAACCCTCAGTTTGTTTTCTTTTTCTTTTCCTTTTTTTTCTCAGTTTGTTTCCTATAGTTAAGAGTCTCTCATGGTTTGTCTCCCTCTCTGATTACTTCCCATTCAGTATTGTCTCTCTTCCCCTATGATCCTCTGTGCTGTTTCTTATATTCCACATATGAGTGAAACCATATAATAATTGTCTTTCTCTGACTGGCTTATTTCACTCAACATAGTACCCTCCAGTTCCATCCACATCTATGCAAATGGTAAGTATTCATTTTTTCTGGTGGCTGAGTACTATTCCATTGTATATACATACCACATCTTCTTTATCCATTCATCTGTCGAAGGACATCTCCGCTCTTTTCATAGTTTGGCTATTGTGGACATTGCTGCTATGAACATTGGGGTTCAGGTACCCCTTCGGATCAATACATTTGTATCTTTGGGGGCAAACACCTAGGAATGCAATTGCTGGGTCGTAAGGTAGCTCTATTTTCAACTTCTTGAGGAACCTCCATACTGTTTTCCGGAGTGGCTGCACCAGTTTGCATTCCCACCAACAGTGTAAGAGGGTTTCCCCTTTTCCCCGTCCTTGCCAACATTTGTTGTTTCCTGACTTGTTCATTTTAGCCATTCTGATTGGTGTGGGGTGGTATCTCATTGTGGTTTTGATTTGTATTTCCCTGATGCCAAGTGATGTTGAGCATATTTTCATGTGTCTGTTGGCCATTTGTATGTCTTCTTTGGAGAAATGTCTGTTTATGTCTTCTGCCCATTTCTTGACTAGATTATTTGTTTTCTGGGTGTTGAATTTGATCAGTTCTTTATAGATTTTGGATACTAGTCCTTTATCTGATATGTATTTGCAAGTATCTTCTCCCATTCCGTAGGTTGCCTTTTAGTTTTGTTGACTGTGTCCTTTGCTGTGCAAAAGCTTTTTATCTTGATGAAGTTCCAATAGTTCAGTTTTGGTTTTGTTTCTCTTGCCTTTGGAGACGTGCCTAGCAAGAAGTTGCTGCAGTCAAGATCAAAGAGATTGCTGCCTGTGTTTTCCTCTAGGATTTTGATGGATTCCTGTCCACATTTAGGTCTTTCATCCATTTTGAGACTACTTTGGTGTATGGTGTAAGGAAATGGTCCAGTTTCATTCTTCTGCATGTGGCTGTCCAATTTTCCCAGCACCATTTGTTGAAGAGACTGTCCTTTTTCCATTGGATATTCTTTCCTGTTTTGTCGAAGATTAGTTGACCATAGAGTTGAGGGTCCATTTCTAGGTTCTCTATTCAATTCTATTGATCTATGTGACTGTTTTTGTGCCAGTACCATACTATCTTGATGATTACAGCTTTGTAATATAGCTTGAAGTCCGGCATTGTGATGCCACCAGCTTTGGTTTTCTTTTTCAACATTTCTTTAGCTGTTTGAGGTCTTTTCTGGTTCAATACAAATTTTAGGGTTGTTTGTTCCAGGTCTGTGAAAAATGTCGATGGTATTTTGATAAGGATTGCACTGAATGTGCAGATTGCTCTGGGTAGCATAGACATTTTAACAATATTTATTCTTCCAATCCATGAGCATGGAATGTTTTTCCATTTCTTTGTGTCTTCCTCAATTTCTTTCATAAGTGTTCTGTAGTTCTTAGAGTACAGATACTTTACCTCTTTGGTTAGGTTTATTTCTAGGTATCTTATGGTTTTTGTGCAATTGGAAATAGGATTGATTCCGTAATTTCTCTTTCTTCTGTCTCATTGTTAGTGTATAGAAATGCAACTGATTTCTGTGCATTGATTTTATATCCTGCCACTTTACTGAATTCCTGTATGAGTTCTAGCAATTTGGGGTGGAGTCTTTTGGGTTTTCCACATAAAGTATCATGTCATCTGCAAAGAGTGAGAGTTTGACTTCTTCTTTGCTGGTTTGAACGCCTTTTATTTCTTTTTGTTTCCTGATTGCTGAGGCTAGGACTTCTAGTACTATGTTGAACAACAGTGGTGAGAGTGGACTTCCCTGTCATGTTCCTGACCTTAGGGGAAAAGCTCTCAGTTTTTCCCCATTGAGAATGATATTTACTGTGGACTTTTCATATATGGCTTTTATGATATTGAGGTATGTTCCCTATCCCTGCACTGTGGAGAATTTTAATCAAGAAAGGATGCTGTATTTTGTCAAATGCTTTTTCTGCATCTATTGAGAGGATCATATGGTTCTTTTCCTTTCATTTATTAATGTGATTTATCACGTTGATTGATTTGTGGATGTTGAACCACCCTTGTAGCCCAGGAATAAATCCCACTTGGTCATGGTGAATAATCCTTTTAATGTACTGTTGGATCCTATTGGCCACTATCTTGGTATTTTGGCATCCATGTTCATCAGGGATATTGGTCTGTAATTCTTTTTGGTGGGGTCTTTGGTTTTGGGATCAAGGTGATGCTGGCCTCAAAGAATGAGTTTGGGAGTTTTCCTTCCCTTTCTGTTTTTTGAAACAGCTTCAGAAGAATAGGTATTAGTTCTTCTTTAAATGTTTGGTAGAATTCCCCTGTGAAGCCATCTAGTCCTGGGCTCTTGTTTGTTGGGAGATTTTTGATTACTGCTTCAATTTCCTTGCTGGTTATGGGTCTATTCAGGTTTTCTGTTTCTTTCTGTTTCAGTTTTGGTAGTTTATAAGTTTCTAGGGATACATCCATTTCTTCCAGATTGCCTGACTTGTTGGCATCTAGTTGCTCATAATATGTTCTCAAAATTGTTTGTATTTCCTTGGTGTTGGTCATGATCTCTCCTCTTTCATTCATGATTTTATTAATTTGGTTCCTTTCTCTTTTCTTTTTGATAAGTCTGGTTAGGGGTTTATTGATCTTATCAATTCTTTAAAAGAACCAGCTTCTAGTTTAGTTGATCTGTTCTACTGTTCTTTTGGTTTCTATTTCATTTATTTATGCTCTAATTTTTATTATTTCTTGTCTCCTGCTTGGTTTAGGCTTTATTTGCTGTCCACTATTGTAAGGCAAAATTTATTCTATGTAGGTGGTTATTTCGTAGAGAAATGAAACTCACTCCTGAAAGCACCAAAGTTTTTAATGATTCTCATGGAAATTTTTGACATTTTTGAAAATGTTTTTTTATAACTCTTAGTTTTCTTTTCACAGTTGAGAATACAATTTAATCCTCCATCTTTTAAATTGAAATTTTTATTGAGATAATTTTAGATTTACATGCAGTTTTAAGAAATAATATGGAGTGTAGGATAGCTCTACTTTTAACTTTTTGAGAACCTCCATACTGTTTTCCAGAGTGCCTGTACCAGTTTGCATTCCCACCAACAGTGTAAGAGGGTTCCTCTTTTTTTTTTTTTTTTTTAAGATTTTATTTATTTATTTGAGAGAGAGAATGAGATAGAGAGAGCATGAGAGGGGGGAGGGTGAGAGGGAGAAGCAGACTCCCTGCTGAACAGGGAGCCCGATGCGGGACTCGATCCCGGGACTCCAGGATCATGACCTGAGCCGAAGGCAGTCGCTTAACCAACTGAGCCACCCAGGCGCCCCAGGGTTCCTCTTTCTCTACATCCTTGCCAACACCTGTTGTTTCCTGAGTAGTTAATTTTAGCCATTCTTTCTGTCTTTATGAATATGTCTATTCTGAACATTTCATATGAATGGAATTAGATAATTAAAAAAAAAGAAATAATATGAAGCAATCCCTTGTATACTTTGTCCAGTTTCCCCTAGTGGTAATATTTTGGAAAATTATAGTACAGTATCATGAACAGGATATTAACATTTATACAATCCATCAATATTATTCAGAGTTCCCAGTTTTATTTATATTCATTGTGTGTATGTATTAAGTTCTATACAATTTATCACCTGAGTAGGTTTGTGTTTCCACCTGGACAATTCCCAGAAGCAAAATGAAGTTATGAAAACAGTGTTTTTGTAAAGTCCTTGGCCCAGTATTTGCAGAGTACACATATTCAAGAACACATAAGAAACATGTAAAAATCGTATACACTGAGATGGAAAGCAAGTCTGAAAAATTTTAAAGGATTGAATGTTTTTTGACTACAATGCAATTAAGCCAGAAATCAATAAAAAGGATAACTATATTTAGAAATAAGCAATATTATTATACACAAAGTAAAATACACGATGGAAATTAAAGAAAATGTCATGAACTGAATGATAAAAATACTTTATTCAAAACTTGTGGAAGGCAGTTAAACATATAATTATAGAGAAATTTATATCCTTAGGAGCATATAAAGACTGAAATTATGCACTTATCATCTGTCTAAAGAAATTAGGAACATAGCATCATCAACAGCAATGACAAAATAAGCCCAATGAAGTAGAAGGAAAAACTTGTACAGTAAGGATAATAGTAGAAATTTATGAAAGAGAAGCCAAATATGAAATAGAAGGGACCAGCAAAGCCAAATTTGGTTTATTGAAGAGACTGACAAATTCATAATGCCCTAGTTTTTAAGGAGTTGTAAATAAGCAATGTTAGGAATGAAAAAGAGGGCATCAACTTCAGAGCCACAGACATTGGGGGACAAAAAGAAAGAGGATATCATGAACAACTGTGTGATAAAATATTTCCAAGTTTAAATAGAATGAACAAATTTTTATAAAAACACAACTTTTCCAAATGGATATAAGAAATACAAATTCTAATATTTCTATAATTATTCTAAAAATTGCTGGTATCCAAGATCTATAAGAACTTCTCCAACTCAACACCCAAAAAACAAATAATCAAGTCAAAAAATGGACAGAAGACATGAAAAGACACTTCTCTGAAGAAGACATACAAATGGCTAACAGACACATGAAAAAATGTTCATCATCATTAGCCATCAGGGAAATTCAAATCAAAACCACCTTGAGATACCACCTTATACCAGTTAGAATGGCAAAAATGGACAGGGAAAGAAACAACAAATGTTGGAGAGGTTGTGGAGAAAGGAGAACCCTCTTATACTGTTGGTGGGAATGCAAGTTGGTACAGCCGCTTTGGAAAACAGTGTGGAGGTTCCTCAAAAAATTAAAAATAGAGCCACCCTATGACCCAGCAATTGCACTCCCGGGTATTTACCCCAAAGACACAGAGGTAGTGAAAAGAAGGGCCATATGCACCCCAGTGTTCATAGCAGCAACATCTGCAATAGCCAAACTGTGGAAAGAGCCGAGATGCCCTTCAAAAGATGAATGGATAAAGAAGATGTGGTCCATATATACAATGGAATATTACTCAGCCATCAGAAAGGATGAATACCCAACTTTTACGTCAACATGGATGGGACTGGAGGAGATTATACTAAGTGAAATAAGTCAAGCAGAGAAAGTCAATTATCATATGGTTTCACTTATTTGTGGAACATAAGGAATAGCATGGAGAACATTAGGAGAAGGAAGGGAAAATGGGTGGGGGGAAATCGGAGGGAGAGATGAACCATGAGAGACTATGGACTCTGAGAAACAAACAGGGTTTTAGAGGGGAGGGGGGATTGGTTAGCCCGGTCATGGGTATTAAGGAGGGCATGTACTGCATGGAGCACTGGGTGTTATACGAAAACAATGGATCATGGATCACCACATCAAAAACTAATGATGTATTGGGACGCTTGGGTGGCTCAGTTGGTTAAGCGTCTGCCTTCGGCTCAGGTCATGATCCCAGGGTCCTGGGACTGAGTCCCGCATCGGGCTCCCTGCTCAGCGGGAAGCCTGCTTCTCCCTCTCCCACTCCGCCTGCTTGTGTTCCCTCTCTCACTGTCTCTCTCTCTCTCTCTGTGTCAAATAAATAAATAAAATCTTTAAAAAAAACAAAAACAAAGACAAAAACAAAAACTAATGATGTATTGTATGGGGACTAATATAACATAATAAAATTTAAAAAATAAAAAAAAAAGAATATATAAATAAATAAAAATAAAAATTGAATAAAGAATATATTTGAATAAAAAATAATTCCACAAAGAAAAAATCATGGGCAACTTCTACCAAACATTTATGTAATTACACTAATCTTACACAAGCTCTTCCAGAAAATAGAAGAAGGGATTCCCCAAATTGTTTTAATGAGCCAATTATAACCTTGATGGTAAAACCTGACACAACATGAAATGAAAATAATAGCCTGATTCCACTAATAAACATAATTTTAAAAATATAAAACATAACTATTAGCAAAATGAATCCAGGAACATAGAACAAGCATCTTGATAGAGTTGGGTTTATTCCAAGTTTTAAATTTGAAAATCAGTCAGTGTAATTCACCAAATTAACAGAAAGGAGAAAAACCATATGATCACCTCAGTAGAGACAGAAAAAGCATTTGAGAAGTTTCATTTGTGATAGAAAAGATTATCAGCAAACTAGGCATAAACAGGAACTCAATCTGTTAAGAGACAACCACACAAATTCTACAATCAACACTGTACTTTGTGGAGAAATATTGAAGACTTTTACCCTTCTCCTCCAAAGATCAGGAATGAGGCAATGATGTCCACTGTCCTTATGTCTATTCAGCATTGTCCTGGAAGTCCAGCAGAGCAGTAGGGTAAGAAAAGAAATAGAACTAATGAAAGGAATAAACAAAACTCTCAGTATTTAAAGAGGATAAGATTGTATACGTAGAACATCCAAAAGAATCTGCAGATAAAATATTAGACTTAATAAGAGTTTAGCTTTGGCCACAAAGACAATGAACAAAAAATAATCCTGTTTCTATATACCAGCAACAAGCAGAAAATAAAAATGTAAAAGGATACCACTTTAAATATACCAACAAATATCAAGTACCCAGAAGTAAATCTAACAAAGTTTGTGCAAAACTTCTATGGAGAAAACTATAAAATATTATTGATAGAAAATAGAAAAGTAAAATTAAAGAGTGAATAGAGACATACAATGTTCATAGATTGGAAGGCTCAATGTTGTAATGATAGCAGCTCTCAAAGTGATCTATAGATTCAATGCAATTCCAATGAAAGTCCCAACTGTTCTGTGGACTTTTACAAGGTGATTCTAAAATTTATATGGAAATGCAAAGGGATAAGAGCAGCAAAGACAATCTTGGAGAAAGAAACAAGTATGTAATGCTTCCTTCAGATGTATTATAGAGCTACAGATATTAAGACAATATGGTACTGGCACAAAGAAAGACAAATATAGTGATGGAAGAGATCTGAGAATCCAGAAATAGATAGTGCATATGTGGACATTGATTTATGACAAATGTGGTATAGAACAGTGGAGAAAGTTCTCTACAATAAATGGTGCAGGGAAAATTGGGCATCTATATATAAAAAATAAGAAACTTGGTCTTTACCTCACATCATACACAAAAATCAAATCCAGGTGTGTGTCAAAAGGAGAAATGTAAAACAAGCTTTGGGAAGATAAGATGGGACAATATCTTCATGACTTTCGGGGCAGGGAGAGTTCTCTATAGAGCCCACAAAAATCACTCAACATAAAGGAAAAAGGCTTCATTAAAATCAGGGACTTCAGTTGATCAAAAGACACCATAAAGAGGGAAAGAAAACCAGTGATAGAATGAAAAAGATACCTGACATGCATATAACAGACAAAGAATTCATATCCAAAATTGATAAAGGACTCCTACAAATCAATAAGAAAAAGACAACCCAGTAGAAAACTGAGCAGAAGCCTTAAACAGGCACCTCACAGATGATGACATCCAAATGTCTAATGAACATATTAAAAGCCAATCAATCTCATTAGTCATAAGGGAAATGGCCATTTAAACCACAATAAGATACCCATCAGAATGGCTAAAGTTAAAACATCTGGCAACATCAAGTCTTGGTGAGGCTGTGGAACAAGGGAGCTCTTCTACATTACTAGAGCAAGTGCTATATTGGGACAACCACGGTGGAAAATAGTGAGGAATCATCTAGTATAATTGAAGATACTCAGCCTATGACCCAGCAGTTCCTTTCCCAGAGATACACCCCAAATAAATGTATACCTGCATGTGATATTGTGATATGATAAATATATATATTGGTCTTCATCCCCAGCTTCTGGCCAGTGCTCCTAAAACCTTTATAATTTCCTAAGCAATAAAGGTGTTAGGAACATCTTTTGTTCTAATATTTGGTCTTTGGCACCAGTTTCTGATACAGAGCTTCAACTCTCTTGGAATTTCCTGGGTGATAGGAGCATCTTTTGTTCTAATGAGGTGACTCTCGGTGGGCTCCTGGATGGGGGCTGGTCACCAGAAAGACCAAGCTGTGATTAGAAGCTTGTAACTTTCATTTCCACACCCTCCCATTCTCTGGGGAGGAGTGAGTGGGTGGAGAGTGAGTTAATAATCAATAATGTCTACACGATGAAGCCTCCATAAAAATCCCTGAACTGTGGGTTTGGAGAACTTCCAAGTCGGTGAACACATCCACATACGAGGAGGACAGCATACTCCAATGCCACAGGGACAGAAGCTCCTGCATGTGACCCATCTGGATCTCATCCTATATACCTCTTCATCTAGCTGTTCATCTGTATTCTTTATCATATCCTTTATTATATGATAAACTAGTGAACATAAGTGTTTCCCTGAGTTCTGTGTTATAGTGAATTACTCAACCTGAGCAGGGAATCCTGGGAACCTTTGATTTGTAGCCAAGTTGGACATAAGTGTGGGGAATCTGGGGACCCACTATTTGCAATTGGCATCTGAAGGGGGGTGCTGTCTTGTGGGACTGAGTCCTTAACCTGTGTGATCTGATGCTAACCAGGTAAATAGTGTCAGAATTAAATTGAATCATAGGACACTTAGCTGGTGTTGGAAAATTGGTTGGTGTGGGAAGAACACCTGCAACTAGGGTGGAGGCAGAAATGTTCTGTGAGTGTGTAGAGGAAAGAGTTTTTCCTTTCACTGTGCCCTGGAATAGGGATAAGAATGCATATTAACAACTGCATAAATAAATTATGGTATATTCATATACTGGAATGTTATGCAACAAAGAAAATTAAGTTATGCAAAACAACCAGAATCAATTTGAAATACATAAGGCGATTTTTAGAAGCCATACATACTGTATGAGTCCATATATTTATTCTGTTAGGGTGAAAGAGAGGGCTGTAATTACAAAGTGATCTCCAGTGGCTTCTGGAGTCCAATTTTTCACTTGGTGAGGAGCACATAGATATTCATTTTTTAGTAATTTCTTAAGTCATACATTGATACTTTAAGCATTTTCTGAATGTGAATTATATTTAACAATAAAAATGTTTTAAAATACAGACAACAAACTGATGGTTGCCAGAGAGGCTAGTGGGGGAGTGGGCAAAATGGGTGAAGGGGAGTGGGAGGTACAGGCTTCCAGTTACAGAATGAAAAAGTCATGGGGATGAAAGGCACAGCATAGGGAATATAGTCAATGGTATTGTAATAGTGTTGTGTGGTGACACTTGGGGTGTACAGAGTTGTCAAATCATTATGTTGCACACCTGAAACTAAGGTAACATTGTGTGGCAACTGTACTCAAAAAAATGTTTTAAAAGTCCCACTATTTTTAGAAACACTGATTTGGTTGACTGAGCCATGTGGATGGTAGGAAGTGAGAGGCTTGGAGGTGGGGCCAGGGGATTTTGCACACAAAAATTTCTTTTTGCACAAATTTGATTCTCACAACATCCCTACAAGCTGGGCATTGGCATACCTGTTTTATAGGTGAATTAACTGAGATTCAGAGAGGTTAAGTCACGTGTCTGAGTTCAGACAGCTAGTTTGTAGCTGAATCAGAATCCGAATCTAGGTGTAGGTCTGTGCCTATTCTGCTATGTAATACAAATTCCCCTGAGACCTCCATTCACAAATACTACCCTAATTGTCATTGGCACACGGACACTTGCCAGAAATGTCATGACTGCAGGTGACTCAGTCCTGCTAATGGCAGGTGGTTTGACAATGCTGCCATTGTCTGCAGCTTCTGGGCTCTGTGGGGCTCTGCTAGCTCTTTCTCCTCCAGCCTGGGCCTGGCCCCAGCTCCTGTTCTGTGACAGGCAGAAATGTGCGTCTCCATCCTTTCCTCCTACTCCACAGGCTCAAGGAGAAGAAGGCGCTGCTCTCCGATATTGAGGCATCTGCCAATCCCCAAGGAGCCTCCGAACTTCCAGAGCCTCTTGTTTTGGAGATCTGACCTGGCCACGTGTTTTTAAACAAGCCCGTGTCAGGGGGAGCCCTGCTGGCTGGTGGGGCCTGCCCGGCGTGGATTATACCTGTACTTGCAACGACAGCTTCCCTGCCCAGCAAAGCCTCCAAACAAACCCCTGCCCTGTAGCCCTTCTGTTTGTTTGGTTTTGCACAGACTTGAAATGAATACCTTCACGGGTCCCTGCAGCAGGACAGACAGCACTTGGGACCTGTGGGGACAATGGCTATGCCCACCTGCAGGTCAAGGGTCAGGCTCAGCAGGGCAGCCCTGTCAGTGCTTCAAAAGCTGAGGCCTCAGTCCTGTTGGGCTCCGCCCAAGGATCAGTGGCTGGCTGGCCCCCAGGTGTGCCTGGCTATTCAAGTCCCTGTGACCAGGATAGGGGGTGGTCCTAGGTTGTGTGCCTGCGGCTTACGTAGGATTACAGCCCAGTCACAGGTGTCCACTCAATGCCAAGGAAGGGAGGCTGGGCTGAGGCCTCATATGTATGGGGCAGGGGAGCAGGCAGGGGCACCTGGGTTTCCTTGGAAAGAACATCTGGTCATAGGCTGTCCTTGGGTGGCATTTCATGGGATCACTTGCCAATTCTTGGTCAGTGTTTTTGTGAACTATTGGAAACTTTACAAATTTGAACATATTCTTTTTAGTTCAATGAGTCAATACTTACCAAGTTGTTTTTTAGAAACAGTGGAAGGAGAAAAATGGAAGAGTTGTATGTGTGTGTGTGTGTGTGTGTGTGTTGGGAGGGGCTGGTGCTGTAAAAAATCAACATAGAAGGCCAGTGGAGAGTCTGTGGTGTGCCCCTACTACATGCCAGATCACTGGGGTATAGTGATCCTGCCATTCATTCACTCATTCATCTTGCCAGTGGAGCAATCAACCAACTGACATTTTCTGAGTGACTGTTATGTCCCAGATTCTGGGCCCAGCACTGGAGGTACAGAAAGGAACTGACAGTTCCAGCCCTCAGGGCCTCTCAGTCCTGTGGTAGAGACAGAAATGCAAACAGATAATTGTAAGTGGCTATAAAACAGATTTCTCAAGTGATAGCAGTGTGTCTGGCGGTGGGGGGTGCCATAGAGTAGACTAGAATTGAAGCAGGCCTTATGGGAAGAAGAGCTTTTCAGGGGTACTGAGGAGAAGGGAGCAGGAGGCAGAGGTGAACAGATTGGAGCATTTGGGGGAGCTGCAAGCTGGTGGTCAAGGTGGGAAGGGGACTGCGGGAGATGAGGCAGTTGGAAGGAGGCTAGGAATGTGGGTCTAAGGCTGACCATGTAGGGTTTGCTAAGTAGCTGTGCTTGAGTTTGGACTTGAGGACAAGTGAAAGCAGGGCTGGGTTTTAAGCATAGAAGTGACGTGACTAGATGTGAATGTGGAAGATCCCTTGGGCAGAGGTGGACAGGATGGACTGTTACCCCCAGGAACAGAGAGAAGAGAATACAGGTGGTGGCCCAGCTGAGCCAGAAGGGCTCTGAGCATCCGGCCCGCTTCTCTTTATCCTACCTAACACCGGCTCATCCAAGGACCCCCCACCCCCACCCCAGGAAGCCCTCCCTGACCTCTTCAGCCTTTACAAAGCCATGGTGCTACCTTCTATTCAGGGAAACCTCTGCTTTTCTGTGATCTGGTGGTCAAACTGGCTGGCAATTCCTAACCCCTTTGCAGTCAAATCCCATTCATCCCACTCTCCAGACCTCTGCCCAAGTGAGCTTTCCAACAATAAAATTATCTTGTCAAAGAGAATAGATTCCTTTATCCCCTCCACTTCAAGTTTTTTTGAGCATGTACTTTATGGCAGATAACGGTGGGCCACCTCAGAGCAGGAGATTCTTCAGAAGTAAAGGAGATAAGCTGTGTGACGCCAACCATCTCATCTGATCCTTGTAACTTTTTGCCAGACACAATTATCTCCATTTTACCAATGAGGGACTTGGAATTCTAGGAGGAATAGAAGCTTCCTCAAGGTCACACAGCTCAGGAGTGGTGGGAATGGGACAGTTTAGTCCTGCTCACGTCAAAACCTGTGTTTGTTCAGCCACAATGTTTGTTCCATTTTGTGGGAAGCTGGCTTTCCTGTTATTTGTCCTAAGTGCCCCTCTTTTGGGCTTCTCCCACCCCAGAGTCCTCACTTTAAGCACAGTCCCCCTCTTTATAGTACTGCCATTGGCCCCACCCATAGTGGAGTGTTGTTTTCACTACCTTATGTGTTTATGGTTGTTTTGTCCTTTTTCCAACTCATTATTGATCATGGATTTCTTGTCTTTAGTTCCTGATTCTAGCTCAGGAACCCACCCTACTTTTAACGTTGTTTCTGGAGGGGAGTGCCATTGCCACTGCAATAGTCTGTTTTGCACCCAATTTCCAGGGATGCTGTATGGACAAATGAAAGGCGTAGGGGTAAATAGAATCTCCTAAAGAGGAGCCATGTCCTCTGGGAAAATTGGTTGATTCCAGGTCTGGGGCAGGAAATGCACAGGATGATCCAGGATGATCTTACCATATCAGAAAGAAGGAAGGCATCAAAGATGAATGGGGTCATATCAAAAGCATAAATTAATATTTTGCCCATCAGAGATTTGGCTCACCTCTTTGGGGGTCTGAGCCGCTTATCTACACTTAATACTAATCTTTTCAGACTTAGACGTCTTGTTAAAAATATATTTCCTTGTTATTTTACCATCAACCATTTTAGAAATTGACATGTCTTCACAAACATTTGTTAGGGTTATGATGAACAAAGACTGATAAAAGAGCTAGATCATTAATACCTGCGTGGTTCATGATCTCTGTCCTCTCTAAGTCAGTTGTTCCAGTCTGTCTTTTTGAACCCACTAAAGTGCTTTGGTAGACAGTATGGCTCTGTGAGGATGCTTTTTTTTCAAATCAGCTTTTTCTTTTTGATACAGATAGAGGTGTGGTCCTACCTATAGTGAAGCACTTGACCAACTTTAATCAATTATTCAAGCTACAACTTCAGAGGCATTTCTCAGACTAAAGCAATCTTTAAGACACCCTTTAATTTATTTTTTTGATTTTGTTTTTCATCATATTGTTCTTGGTCTTCTTTATTTTATTTTTTGAACTATTTTGTGATTTTTTTCTTTGAAGTTGCATACTTGACCTTTTCAATGTCATTGCAGTAGAGATGGCTTTCATACCATTATTTCATGTGCTCTTCTGTGAATCCCCTAAAATAAAACTCCACTAAAGAAAACCCCACCTCAGCTCACTGTTTGGTATTTTATGGAGTTGCTCATTAGATGTGGTTGGGGTGGAGCTCTGGTCCTGGTGTCTGTCACGGTCACATGGTCGGCCTTAGGGTCAACAGCACATCTGTCATGACTATGTGACTCATTGCTATTCTGATTTTGCCCCAATAGCTTCATATTTTCACTGGTTACAAGCTTACGCTTCAGATCTCCTATTTTTTTTTTAACCACTGATCCATGTTCTAAGTTGAAAACATAATTTTAAAATTACTATATTTTAAAAAGATAAATACAAAATAACCCAAACTCCGGAACTTCTGGCTTTGTGTTTGCAGAAAATTCGCTGTGGTGGGAAGTGGGAAGATGCTCAGTGATATTTGTAAACAGAATATGTGATCAAGAGGAACACTAGCAGGCAGCTGAACAGATTTGGGAAGTCAGCTTATGTAGTCAAAGTGAAAATAAAACTGGTTTATAAGTTGGCAAACTCCTTTTTCAGAACATTTCAGGGAATTGCTAAGAAAACCCATGCCCTGCCCAGCCCTAGCTTGTGGCTGAGACATTGGCCAAATCTGTTTTTGCTACAGTCGTGAGCTTGGTTTGCTTTAACTAGAAAGCATTGGCTTTCTTCATAACCAGGAGAACTGAACTGTTCCACCTCTCACTGTATATTCCACTTTTCTGTCACCTAGCCTTTGGAAAAAAATGACATGGATCAACAGAGATCAGTGGGATTTTGCTGATTTTACTTGTGTATATATGACATTTTTTTGGGGGGGATTTGCTTAAAACCCATTTAAAAAATTTTAAGAATAGGGGCGCCTGGGTGGCTCAGTTGGTTGAGTGACTGCCTTCGGCTCAGGTCATGATCCTGGAGTCCCGGGATCGAGTCCCGCATCGGGCTCCCTGCTGGGCAGGGAGTCTGCTTCTCCCTCTGCCCCTCCCCCCTCTCATGTGCTCTCTCTCTCTCTCTCATTCTCTCTGTCTCAAATAAATAAATAAAATCTTTAAAAAAATTTTTTTTAAGAATAATGCATTCTCAAAAATAAAAAGGGGGGCATGGGGCATGACAAAAAAGAATAATACACGCTCATTGTCCAAACTAAAACAGTACAGAACTCTATAAAGCACAGGATTGAAACTCTTTTCTCCCTGTACTTACTTCTCTCATCCTTCATCCCCATTCTTATGGTTAACCACGATCAATAATTTGCTGATTATTTTTCATATCTTTTGTCTCTCTCCTTTTAATGGCACACACGAACACATGCAAATATGTCACTTTAACTTAAAATTTAATATAGGATTGTGTTATTTTGCAACTTGATTCTTTTACTCAGCTGTATGTCTTGGCAACTCTTTTTGCTGTCTGATTTATATCAATGTATCATTGTTTAACCATTTCTTTACTCATTTACACTTGTTTCCAAATCTTCACTATTACAAAAGAGCCCTCAGTGAACATCCTTTGTATGCCTGTCCTTTGCACTTTTGTGCATAGTTCTGTGGGGGTAGAGTCCAAAAGTTGGAATTGCCAGGTCATCGGGCTTACAGATCTAAAAAATGGACAGATGCTGCGAGATTGTCTTCTTAAAATTGTTGTATCTACTTATGTTCCCACCAACAAAGAATGAGACCATTATTCTTCCCAAATCCTTGCCATATGTAGTTACTATCAATTTTTAAAATCTTCCCAATCTGATAAGAGAAAATGACATTTCATTGTTATTTTAATTTGCAATTATTTGTTCATTCAGAAGGCTGAGGCTGCTTTCCTATGTTTATTAGCAATGGTTCTCAACTGGGGATGATTTTGCTCCCCACAAGACATTTGGCAGTGTCTGGAGACATTTTTGACTGCTTTAAGGGAGTGAGGGTTGGGGTCAGGGGTACTATTGACATCTAGTGTGTAGAAAGAATTACTGGCTCCAAATGTTAATAGTGCCGAGGTTCAGAAATTCTGGTTTATTTGCCATTTGTGTTTCTTCTGTGAATTGCCTATTGATTATTTTTTGGGGGGAACTCTTTCTGTTTTGGAGCTCTTAGTCCTTTGTTTATTGTATATATCACAAACACTCTTCCCGTCTGAGATTTATATTTAATTCTATTTTTGATGTCTTTTGCACTAGAGATTAAAAAAAATTTTTTTTATGAGACTGACGCGCTGCCCACTGCGCTAAGAAGGCGGTAAAAAAAATTTTTTTTTTAAAGATTTTTATTTATTTATTTGAGACAGAGAGAATGAGAGGGAGGAGGGTCAGAGGGAGAAGCAGACTCCCTGCAGAGCAGGGAGCCCGATGTGGGACTTGATCCCGGGACTCCAGGATCATGACCTGAGCCGAAGGCAGTTGATTAACCAACTGAGCCACCCAGGCGCCCCGAGATTTTAAAATTTTTATGTAAACATATCTACTTTTTTTTTTTTAATTTAGGGCATCTTAATTTTGTACCATGCTTGGAAAAGTTTCTTATTACCAGTAGATATAAATATACTGCTATATTTTATTCTAGCATTTCATAGTTTTATTTATTTCAATGTTTAGTTCTTTAATCCACCTGAAATTTATTTCTGTATAGGTATGACAACACTTCTAAGAACTCTTTAATTAAAAACTTTTACATTTCAAATCTATAAGTGAGATTGATGCTAGAGGAAGATACGCCAGGTTTATCCACTGGTACTCTCTGAGTATGCCTACATGTGAAGAGCCAAGGGACAAAAGTAAACTGCCAAGCAGTGCCTTGAAAACCCTTCAAGATCTATCTCCAGACCTTTCCAATTCCTTCCTAACCTGTTGCCTCCTTCAGAAAGCCTTCCCAGATTCCTTAGCTTGCTTTTTGCCTTTACTGTCTCGGAGCACTTTATTAAGGCATGCCTTCTATTCTGCCTAGTCATTTGCTTTGTTATTATTATATTTTAAGGAAGCTTTTCCATCTAACCATCTTCCAGGGGGGCAATTTCTTTGTGCCCCAGTTCATTGTTCTGGTATATGATGGGTGTTCAAAAACATTTCTCCAAGTGAATGAGAATGTGCTGCCATTCTCAGAGTCCAGGTGGGGGGTTGGGGGGTGCATAAGATGTTGGTAGAACATCTCTGTTTGTGTTTTTTGGGGGATGGATCCTTTTGTTGTTCCTTTGAGGGAAAGAGGGGCTGGGAATGGGGCAGGGAAAGAGCTCTCTAGCTGGTTTTGCCACTGAACCTCAGCATGGCTTTGGGCCGCCCATTCCGTTTCAGTCTCCTCTTCTGAAAAGGAACAGGACTTTAGACACGGCAAATATAAACTCTGTGAGAGCTGGGACTGTGACTCTTTTTACTCCATATAGTCTCCCCAGCCCCTTGCATAGCACTTGACACTCACTAATCATTTGCAAAGTAAATGAATAAATGAAGGAAGGAATGGCAAGGTGTTCCCCTCGGCCTTCATGCCCTGTCCCATGACCCTGTCAGGCATTGTTAATCAGTTAGGACTTTTTCCTCTCAATTTGGATGTGGCTTTTTTTTTTTTTTTTTTTTTTGGTTTGTCTACAACAGACACTGGTAATCAGTTGGTGTTGGTGCCAGAGGGGAAACCCATGTGCCAGCTCTGGGTTAGGAGTCTTGGAGTTCCCTTGGGGCCCTGCCTGGGAGGCAGTGGGTGGTTTTGTGTGTTCTGGTCCCTGCTCTCCCAAAGGGCAGAGATGCGATTTGGGCATATGCCGTCCCAGCGTCACTGCAGGTGGATGCTGCTCATCCCACCAGGGACCTGCTTTTCTTTATGCTCTTGGATTTCTCATAAAATCAACTCACTGCAAGGGGCCCCTGGGCTGGGTTTTTGTAAGGAAATGGGAACAATTAATGGCTTATCTGATGAAAAATAATGCTGCTAATGATTTATTAATTATCATGAAGCTTATCTTTCTGCTTCTTATTAATCAAAGATGTCCTGGAGCTCTGGGGCTTCCCATGAGGGGAGCAGACCCAGACACAGCCTTGGGGAGGGGTGTGGGCTGGAGCGTCCCTTGATCCTGCTCTGGACCACTCCATCCCAGGTGTTAAACCCTGTCAGACTGACTATAGGCAAGGAGAGCTGAGGGGGCAGTGGAAAAGGGCATCATGTTGGGTTGAGCACCTACTCTGTGCCAGCCATTGTGCAGAGTACTTTATATCCACATCCTCATTCTAGACCTGCAAGGAAGAAATTATTGTTCTCATTTCTTTAGAGGAGAAACTGAGGCCAAGAGATGTTAGGGAGGTTGCCCAAGTTACACTGTTAGAAATAGTGGGGCTAGGATGTGAACCCATGTATGTCTGACCCCAGAGTTGATGCCTTTCAACTGGGAAGGTCTAAATGAGAATAGAATGAGTTTAGGGCAACACCCTGGGCAGTGCTGGGCTAAGGGCCTAGCTCTACACTGTGTGTTTGGGGGCCACAAGGGGTGGGGCACGGCTCTTTCCTTGGACCTCAAGGCTTTTGCTACCCCATGAGTGAGACAAGATTCATACCCAGGAACCAGATAGGGACCCCTGGGCTCAGGTCACACCTGCATGGGTGACCACTCTTCCCAAGGTACAGGCTTGCTTCTAGGTCACTGTTGATGACAGCGCTTCATGGGCACAGGGATGTGTGGGGATCTTTCAGGTCAGACAAGATTGGATAGATAGGATGATATGGGGGAGAGCATTGAGGCAAGGGAAACAGCTTGAAAAGGTGACAAGGGTCAGAAATGACCGTGCTTAGCGAAGAGGAGCCAGATTAAGTGCATGGGGAGAAGGGGAGAGTCTGAGGGAGGCAGCCATGGAAGGATGGGAGGAAGGATCACATTGAGGCTCAGGAGCTGGTGGCTCTTGCTTTCTGATCCTAGTGAAGCCAGCTTCAGATATCTTGAGTGGCCAAATGCTAATATCTGAGGATGTGAGTATGTGTGGGTGCATGAGTGAATATGACTGTTTATGTAATGTGAGCGTGTGTATGTGTGAGAGCATGTGTTTACACGCAGTTCTCTATGCAAGCATTTGAATAATTGTTGGGGGGAATGTTTTATGTATTCGTGTGAAAGCATGCAAAACTTGGTGTATTCTTACATGAATGTGCAATGGTGTGAGTGTGTTTGGGTGTGAAAATTCATGTTAGAACAAGAGAGGACTCTATGAATATATGAGAGAGTATAAGTGGTTATGTTAGCATATCTGTGAGTCTTTGTTCTTGTGCCAGTGTTCTATAGGCTTTGGGCAATGTGAGTTCTTGCCCGGTGTGGCAGAAGGGGCAGGTGGAGCTTTGGGTGGGCTGAGAGGAAGGGGAGAGGGTTCTGCAGGACCCTGGGGAGAGTCATATTCATTCGTGCACCCACACATACTCACATCCTCAGATATCTGCTGCGTAGCTGAGGTGCTGTCCTGGACCTGGAGCCAGGACAGCACCACTCAGCCAGGGGAAACCTTCAGGTGAGCCCCTTTTTCTGCCTGTGAACTGGGAGACTCTGTAGCCTTGACTTTTTAGGTGATTGATAGACATCCTAGGGGATGCCAGGGAAGGGAGAGAAGCCAGCCTAGGAGCTCAGAGTCACCATCTTTGGACTATGACCCAAACCAGCCCCATCTCCCTCCTTACCCCTGATTGCTGTGAGGCTCCCCCTCCATGCCTCTGGTGTGGTGTGAACAACCAGATGGTCTTTGTGGCAGAGGGGAGCTGGCTGGTGTTGGTGTGACATGCGACCCATGGGGTCTTGGTGCCAGGGCCCCTGCATAGTGAGGGCTGCCAGGCAACTTCAGTTGAGTGATGTCCTCAAAAGCTCACCTTGGTCCACCTGTGCTGGGTGAAGGTCCTTGACTCCTGATCTACTCTGACAGCAAATTTCTGCCCACACGGAGGTCAGCTGGGCCACAGACCTTTGCAGCCGAATCTTGCTTTCTCAAGAACACCACTTCCTGGGCACCTGGGTGGCTCAGTTGGTTAAGCGACTGCCTTCGGCTCAGGTCGTGATCCTGGAGTCCTGGGATCGAGTCCCGCATCGGGCTCCCTGCTAGGCGGGGAGTCTGCTTCTCCCTCTGACCCTCCCCCCTCTCATGCTCTATCTCATTCTCTCTCTCAAATAAATAAATAAAATCTTTAAAAAAAAAACACACACACAAAAAAACACCACTTCCCAAGATGCCCAGCCATCCAAAACATTTCCCAGGACAATAATCCCCTTTTATTCAGCAGAGTGCTTAAAAACATCATGAGAGTTCATCTTGCAGAGAAATAGAAGATGGGGTTGGAGAGGCATTGGGAGCAGGAACATGGGGCTCCTGCTCGGGGTCCTGGGCAGGCCTATTCTATCAGGGGCCCTCTGGGTGTCTTGTCTTTCTTATCCTGTCTGTCTTCCCTGCTGCCTGTGGGGCTGACCACCACCCCTCTGCATCCCACTCTCAGCCAGCCTTATTGACTCAGGATCTGGGTCAGCTCCTGTTGGAATGGGGTGTCCTGCATGGAATGGTCCCAGGTCCACCACAGCCCCCATCCCAGGTCAGGTCCCCTTCCTTGAGATGCTCTGTCTGGCAGAGCTCCACACACTGCCCTGCTCCTGGCCCGGAGGTGGGAGTGAGAAGGGCTGCTGCCCTGCCTGTGTCCGGGTGGGCCTGGCTCTCTTCAAGCAGTCGGGCTCCAGCTGCAAACTCCCAAACACATACTTTGGGAGGTCAGCCTGGCCTGCGGCTGGGGCATTCCATTATTTTGGTGACATATCTTTGAACATGCTGCAATTCCTGCACTCCCAGCTCAGGCCCCAGTCCCAGCCGCAGAGCTGTCTAGATACCAGAGGAGCGTTGGCGGCATGCTTAGCCCCAGACCAATTCCAAGGCAGAAACAGGAGGTGCTGATGTGGGGGACTGTGCCCAGAAGCCCCTAGGACCTGCATTTGGCCTAAGCACTCCCTTCAGCTCTTCTTTTCAGATTCAGATTTCCTGAGGAGCAACATATGAGATTCTTAATACCTGAACATGGGAGACATTTTCTATCATTTCCTCCAAGAGTGGGAAGATGAAGGAGCCCTGGAAAGGGAGAAACTAGTATTGGCCTGCTCTTTGGTTTTTATTTTGATTTTTCCTTGATCCATCCCTATCTCTACTTCTGATTCCAATATCCCTATCTGTAAAAAGTCCTTTCCAGACAGTCTGTTGTGAAGTATTGAAAATGGCACCCCAGACAGGGTGGCCAGGGAAGAGGATCCTGGGTAAGCAGAGATAAGTCTGTTTTTTAGCCCTGCTTGGCAAGTATTGCTGGGTGACAATCAACAAGGTCCTTAATCTCTCTGAGCCCCAGTTTCTGAAGTTACCACATCACATTGCCAAGACCCTCTCTTGTCTTGAAGCCTTTATATACCATCTGTATGCACTTTATATACCATCTGTATGCATTCATGGGCATAGGGCACTTTTGTCTGTGATTGGGAACCCTGCTGCCTGCTGGGCTGGAGGAAAGGTGTGCTAACTGATGAGTGTGCAAATTGCTAATGTGAGAATGGTGGTGAGCATCAGCCCCAGTCATGAGCTCCTGGCCAGACTGGCTGCTCCCGCATCCATGCACCAACTCCTTCCCCAACAACCCATCATTTATTGTATGATAAAAGGGCTAGTATTCTGGAGATGACTCACTACAGTGGAGATTGTTGCTTTCTTCTTTTGAGCAAAGAGAACTCATTTATTAAACACTTGCTATCCACTGGGTGCTGTACATGCTGATTTCATCCTCATCACTGAACAGGTATTTTTTTTTTTTTTTCTGAACAGGTATTTGTATTTTTATTTTACAGGTGAGGAAATTGAGGCTCAGAGAGGTTAAATAATATTTCTGGCATAAGCCAGGCATTGGATAGAATAAAATTTGAACCCACATCTGTCTCACTTTCCCTTACTGCTTCTTTGGGACTATCTGATACCCTGTATAGCTGTCAGTTGAGAAGAGAGAGAAATTCTGTGTTCTCCTGTGGTGGCTTTGCCTTCTCTGTCGGGGCTTTATGAACATGCACTGCAGCACCTCTTCTTCCTCAACACATTGGATCTCAGGCTTCCCTGGGGGCCCCTGATCTGGGAGAAGGGTGTTGGTCAATTTCTCCCCTAATGGAATTGGGGGTATAGGATGTCACTCCTGCCCAGAGGGGTAGCATTTTTGGAAAGTTTTTATTTAAATTCCAGTTAGTTAACATACAGTGTTATATTAGATTCAGGTGTACAATATAGTGATTAAACACTTCCATAGGTTGCCCGGTGCTCATAAGGACAAGTGCACCCCTTAATCCCCATCACCTATTTCACCCATTCTCCCACCCACCTCCCTTCTGGTAACCACTACTTTGTTCTCTATAGTTACGAGTCTGTTTCTTGGTTTCTCTCTCTCTCTTTTTCCCCTTTTATTGTTTCTTAATTTCCACATATGAGTAAAATCGTACAGTGTTTGTTTTTCTTTGACTGACTTATTTTGCTTAGCATATTGCTCTCTAGATCTATCCATGTCATCACAAATGACAAGATTTCATTCTTTTCTATGTATGTATGTATACATACACTATCTTCTTTATCCATTCATTGGTTGATGGACAGTTGGGCTGTTTCCATAATTTGGCTATTGTAGATAATGCTGCTATGTACATTGTGGTGCATGTATCCCTTTGAATTAGTATTTTTGTATTCTTTGGGTAAATACCTAGTAGTGCAATTGTTGGATCATAGGGTAGTTCTATTTTTAAGTTTTTGAGGCATTCCATACTGCCTTCCACAGTGGCTGCACCAATCTGCATTCCCACCAACAGGGTATGAGGGTTCCTTTTTCTCCACATCCTCACCAACACTTGTTGTTTCTTGTGTTAATTTAAGTCATTCTGACAAGTGTGAGGTGATATCTTATTGTAGTTTTGATTTGCATTTCCATGATGATAAGTGATGTTGAGCATCTTTTTGTGTGTCTGTTGGCCATCTGTATGTCTTCTTTGGAGAGATGTCTGTTCATGTCTTCTGTCCACTTTTAAATTGGGTATTTATTTTTTGGGTGTTGAGTTGTATAAATTCTTCATATATTTTGGATACTAACCATTTATCAGGTATGTCATTTGCAAATATCTTCTCCAATTTTGTAGGTTGCCTTTTAGTTTTATTGATTGTTTCCTTTGCTGTGTAGAAGCTTTTTATTTTGATGTAGTCCCAGTAGTTTATTTTTGCTTTTGTTTCCCTTGCCTTAGGAGACAAATCTAGAAAGAAGTTGCTATGGCTGATTTCAAAGAAGTTATTGCCTGTGCTCTTTTCTAGGATTTTGTATGGTTTCAGGTCTCACATTTAGATCTTTAATCCATTTTAAGTTTATTTTTGTGTATGGTGTAAGAGAGTGGCCCAGTTTCATTCTTTTGCATGTTGCTGTCCAGTTTTCTCAATATCATTTGTTGGAGAGACAGTCTTTTTCCCATTGTATATTCTTGCCTCCTTTGCCAAAGATAAATTGACAATATAATTGTGGGTTTATTTCTGGGTTTTCTGTTCTGTTTCATTGATCTATGTGTCTGTTTTTGTGCCAGAACCATACTGTTTTCATACTGTTTTAGTGCTTTGTAATATAACTTGAAGTCTGGAATTGTGATGCCTCCAGCATTGCTTTTCTTTTTCAAGATTGCTTTGGCTGTTTGGGGTCTTTTGTGGTGCCATATAAATTTTAGGATTATTTGTTCTAGCTCTGTAAAATATGCTGGTGGTATTTTGATAGGGATTGCATTAAATGTATAGATTGCTTTGGGTAGTATAGACATATTAACAATATTTGTTCTTCTAATCCCTGAGTATGGGATGTCTTTCCATTTCTTTGTGTCCTCTTCAATTTCTTTCATCAGTGTTTTATAGTTTTCAGAGTACAGGTCTTTCACCTCTTTGGTTAGGTTTATTCCTAGATACCTTATTATTTTTGGTTCAATTGTAAATGGGATTGTTTTCTTAATTTCTCTTTCTGCTGCTTCATTATTGGTGTAGAGAAATGCAACAGATTTCTGTATGTTGATTTTGTATCCTGTGACTTTATTAAATTCATTTATCAGTTCTAGTAGTTTTTTTTTGGTGGAGTCTTTAGGGTTTTCTATATATAGCATCATGTCATCTGAAAATAGTGAAAGTTTTATTTTTTCCTTGACAATTTGGATGCCTTTTATTTTTTTGTTTTCTGATTGCTGTGGCTAGGACTTCCAGTACTATGTTGAATAAAAGTCGTGAGAGTGTACATCCCTGTGTTGTTCAGAGGGGTAGCATTTTATTTATTTATTTATTTATTTATTTATTTATTTATTTATTTATTTATTTATTATTTATAGAGGGGTAGCATTTTAAAAGAAAAGTCTAAAGAAGAATGCTTAGTTTAGGAGAAAGATACTTTATTGGTGGAATTTCAGACAGCAGAAAACGTAGAAGAGATTGATTTGGACAATGTGATCCCCCCCAGGCTCTCAGATGATATCAGAGCACTCCACCATCATGGAAAGTTAGTCTGTTCCTGAGTGTGGGCTGGCTTCCTTTGGCTGAGTTTCAGGAAACTTCTCTCTACTGTTTCTTCTCTGCGTAGAATTCTCATTCACACATAAAATCATGGTCAGGCTTAGCAAACAAACAGAGGACATGGAGAAGAGTAAAACATGCACAAGTCATCATTTATGTAGAGAACTGGGATCCTGAGTGGGATCCTGGTGGCCTTGGACAGTGCTTATCCTCTCTCTGGGCATTAGTATCTTCATGTGCAAAAGGTGTAGGTTGGATCATTTAGGACTCTCTTGTTGGTGCATGACAAAATTCCAACCAAATTGGCCTGGGTAGAGAAGGGAATAGTATTGGCTCATGTAAATCAGAAGTGCAGGGTAGCTTTGGATTCATCCATGGATTGATCTAAGGGCTCCCACATGGGTTTGGGTTTCAGTCTCTCTCTGTCTCCACTTCCCTCTGACTGCCTATCCTCTTAGAAGAGCTACCAGGAGGAACCACACTCTACTTGCAGAAGTCCTAGGAGTAGCTCTAATTCACCTTACCATGGTCACCTTCTGTCTCTGAACAAATCACTGTGGCTGCAGATGAAATGTGCTGATTGGTCAGGCCTGGGTCATGTGCCCTCTATTGGCTGAGGAGGGGGAGATCTGGAGGCCTGCTCCATCCAAACCACATAGCCTGAGGGGAAGGAGGGCTGTTAGCAGAAAAGGGAAGAATGGATATTGGGCAGGCCTTAACCACTGCCACCCATCACTGCTAGGTTTGTGGTCTTCCATTTCTGCTCTGGGGACCCCAGACATCTGAGGAAGAACTTCAGCGATATCTATAAATTAAAGTATTTTCCAAAAGTCAGTAAGGACTTAAATGAACAGAGGAAGCTGTTTATCACTTTGGTTGCTTTAATATTGGGATTTCACTTAAGTTTTCATTTTGAAAAGTCTTTCTGATTTTGCTAATTAAAAAAAAAAGGCTGGAAACCATGGGACTAGATTATGTTTAAGTTTCTGTTCAGAACGTTCTAGTGGATTATATGCCAGAGTGAATACTTTTCTTCAATAAGGGAGACATTAAAATAGTGAATCATTGGCACTGCTTTGCCCAATTTTTGACTCTGCCTTGTTCCTTCTTCTCTCTGATCCTGCGGGCTTTGACATCTCTGTCAAGGTAGAGCCAAGCCTGCCCTCCCTCACTCCCAAGGACCCACCTGCTTCATGCTTTGCAAATATTCTTACAAATGCAAATGAAAAACACTTTTAGTGAAAGCACAGACCAGGTGCTGGTTCTTGCCTTTATCAGCCTGAATGACATGGAGCCAAAGTAAGGAGCTCTCAGGGGTGGGCTGTTCCTAACATTTGGAGGCCTCTGGCAAGAGTACAAGTGAAGGTCCTTATACCACATGTCTTTGTATTTGTAAGTTGTAAATCAAACTAACAAAGTGAAATAAAATATATTTCTTTCTTCTACCTTGACAAATGCCTCTTTGTAATGATCTAGAAGGCTGGATTTAAATTTAGAATTTTAAGACTCCTTAGAATTCGGCACTGGAACACAGCAGGGAAGGGCAACTAGCTCCCAACCAATGGCCTACTCCTGTCCTCTCTTCCCACTCTGGCTTGGCCCTGTTCTATGAGGGGTCCTACAGATAGGCATATGGACACCACAGTCACTCTTCAGGCAAAACTGTCCCCTGAATCAGTCATCAGTTTTTACCATTCAGTGTTAGCAGTTACAACCAGGGCTTGCTTTGAGTATTTACAATTGTCCACAGTAGCGGGGTCTCAGTGAGCTGCTAACAATAACAGAGGAGCAGGATTGTAGATTGGCAGCTTCACTTGAGGTGCCAAGATCAAAGCAGATCAAATACCCAAGTGACTGGTGAGGCAGTCTAGGCTATGTACCTGAGTTTCAAAGGGAGTCTGGGGACGTGGTTTGATGACTCTAAAAACCCTTCATCCTGGAGGGAGTTGGGGAAGTCATGGATATGGTGAGGATTTTGGAGAGAGCTGTTGGAATGGGTGAGCCCTGAGCAAGATGGTAGGGGATGTCTGCCCTCACCTCAGCTAGTGGGAGGGCCTTCAAGGCTCACTCAGAAAGCCCAGGAAGGTCAGGTGGTTTGTGGCAGCGAGTTGCCTGAGGCACTGGTCCATGTGCAGGGGAATCTGCCTGGAGTCATGTGGACTGCTGCCCCCCAGGTCTGCCCAGAAGGAGTCTCTGAAACCAGCTCCTGTGTGGATCCAGGCCTCATCTCCTGGGCATAATCTCTCAACAAGTCTGGGGGCAGAGGCTGCTAGTTGTCTTCAGTATCCACTCTACACTTATTCCACAGCAATATGCCTTGTGACTGGACACATGCCTGTACAAATGGGAGACTGCATTTCTTAGCTTTCCTTGCCAGGGGTGACCTTGTCCCTGAGTTCTCACCAATGGGTTGTGAGCAGAAAGGACATGTGAGAGCTGTGCTGGTAAGTGTTTAAAGTCATCAGCAGGAACAACGTCAGTCACTAAGATGATGTCCTCACATGTCTGTGAGGCCCCACAGTAGACCACTCTTGATTCCTTTCGTGCCATGTTTTATGGGTGTGAATGGGGCTTCTTAATCACAGGCACAGTTATTTTGGGTGTCAGTGGATGCTCCATCATTCTTTGATGCCAGCCTGACAGGTGACCTCCTCACCTTTCTGTCTCTGGTCACAAAACCTACCCAATTCTGAACTGGACCAGAATCTTCTCTATTCTTGGAATTGAGCTATTCCTTAAACAGGTTATAGGTTAGATTAGTGGTTATCAATTGGGGCTGATTTCATACCCCCAGAAGACAATTGACATTATTAAGATATTTTTGGTTGTCCTACCTGGGGAGCAGGTGTTACTGGCATCTAGTAGGTGGAGGGCAGACATGCTGCTAGAACATCTACAATGTACAGGACAGCTCTTACAACAAAGAATTATCCATCCCAAGACATCAGCATGCAGAGATTGAGAGACCCTGGGCTAGAATTTGCAGCCATTGGGGATGCGGGCCTCAGCAGAAGCTGCAGGAGCAGGGGGAGCAGTGGGCCCTTCTGAGGTTAAAATCAGCCCTTCCAAGGCTCAGATTACAAGCAGGCCTTCTTGCTAGAGCTATCTTGGGCACAGTGACCCTTAATGGGCAGTGGTTAACTTAGCTCCTGCTTCAGGAAGTTGCCTGTAAGTTACCCTGACTTCCCTGTAGCTGGTTGAAGTCTTGTTGGCACAACATGCCTGCATGGCCATTTGAAACATGCATCAACAGATAAAAACAAAACAAAATAAACAAACCAAAAAATCCCCCAAAGTGCCTGCCCTTTGGACCAATAACTCCTTTTCTAGAAATAAAGCCAAAGTAAATAATTTGAGACACATATAAAGATGTGTTGAGGGATTCTCATTGCAATGTTATCTATAGTAGCATTAAATCAGTAGGGATTTTAATATTACATTGTGATATATTCATATGATACATATATTCATATGATAGAATAGTATGCATTTGGGGTTGCAGTCAGCTGGAAGAAACTGAAAATGTGACTATCGTGGTTTTAACAGGTAAGGGTTTATTTATCAGCCAATAACAATAAGTCCAGAAGTAGGCAATTCTAGGCTGATGCAGCACCCCAAGAATACCATTAAGAACTCAGACTCTATCTAGTTTCCTGCTTTCATCCTTGTTTTTTAAAAAGATTTTATTTATTTATTTGAGAGAGCAGAGCAAGAGAGAGAGCACATGAGCAGGGGGGGAGGGGTAGAGGGAGAGGGAGAAGCAGACTCCCTGATGAGCAGGGAGTCCGATATGGGGCTTGATCCCAGGACCCTGAGATCATGACCTGAGCCAAGGGCAGACGCTTAACCAACTGAGCCACCCAGGTGCCCCTCTTCCTTTCATCCTTTTGGTCGCAGGATGGTTGCTGCCCCTCCAGGTATGACTTTACCATTCCAGGAAAAAAAAAAAAGAATAAAAGGCAAAAAGGCATGAATATGTCTATCCCTTTTTATAAGCTTTACCAGAAGACCCACCCATTGAGTTCTGCTTTCATCCATTGGCCAGAACTGTGTCACATGGCCATCCCAGATGCTGAGGAGTCTGGGAAGGTAAGAATTTTTGCCTTCCCAGGTTTTTTAAAACTTTCTCCTTCTTTTTTTTTTTAATTAAAAAAAAAATCACCTATTTTACCCATCCCCCCACCCACCTGCCCTCTGGTAACTATCAATTTTTTCTCTATAATTAAGAGTCTGTTTTTTGGTTTCTCTCTCTCTCTCTCCCTCCCTCTCTCTCTTTCACCTTTCCTTATTTGTTTTGTTTCTTAAATTCCACATATGAATGAAATCATATGATATTTGTCTTTCTCTGACTTACTTCTCTCAGCATTATACTCTCTAGCTCCATCCATGTTGTTGCAAATGGCAGGATTTCATTCTTTTTGATTTCTGAATAATATTCCATTGCATATATGTACCACATCTTCTTTATCTATTCATCACTTAGTGGACACTTGGGCTGCTTCCATAATTTAGCTTTTGTAAATAATGCTGCAATAAACACAGGGGTGCATGTATCTCTTTGAATTGGTGTTTTTGTATTCCCAGGTTTTTTAACAAGGAAGTTAAGAGAGTAGGGGATCATCAAGCCAAATGGCTATTGAGTAGCCAATCCACTGTGTCTGTCACAACAAAGCTGACTTTAGAAATTATTAGGTAATATGAAAAATTTCAGGCAATGTAAAGTTTAGTAAAAAAAAAAAACTGGATACAAAACTGTAGCTACAATATTATTCTAATTTTTGGCTTGTATTTCTTTGATGCCAAGTGATGTTGAGCATTTTTTCATGTATCTCTTGGCCATTTGTATGTCTTCTTTGCAGAAATGTCTGTTTATGTCTTCTGCCCATTTCTTGACCAGATTTTTTTGTTTTTTAGTTGTTGAGTTTGATAAGTTCTTTATAGACTGTGGATACCAGCCCTTTATCTGATATGTATTTGCAAGTATCTTCTCCCTTTCCGTAGGTTGCCTTTTAGTTTTGTTGACTGTTTCCTTTGCTATGCAAAGGCTTTTTATCTTGATGAGGTCCCAATAGTTCAGTTTTGGTTTTGTTTCTCTTGCCTTTGGAGATGTGTCTAGCAAGAAGTTGCTGTGGCTGAGGTCAAAGAGATTGCTGCCTGTGTTCTCCTTTAGGATTTTGATGGATTCCTGTCTCACATTTAGGTCTTTCATCCATTTTGAGACTACTTTGGTGTACGGTGTAAGGAAATGGTCCAGTTTCATTCTTCTGCATGTGGCTGTCCAATTTTCCCAACACCATTTGTTGAAGAGACTGTCTTTTTTTCCATTGGATATTCTTTTCCTGCTTTGTTAAAGATTAGTTGACCATGGAGTTGAGGGTCCATTTCTGGGGGCTCTATTCTGTTCCATTGATCTGTGTGTCACAATGAGATACCACCTCACACTAGACAGAATGGCTAAAATAACAAGTCAGGAAACAACAGATGTTGGCGAGGATGTGGAGAAAGGCGAACTCTCTTACACTGTCGGTAGGAGTGCAAACTGGTGCAGCCACTCTGGAAAACTGTTAAAAATTCTGTTAAAAGTTAAAAATAGAGTTACTCTATGACCCAGCAATTGCACTACTACGTATTTATCCAAAGGATACAAACATAGTGATTCGAAGGGCACATGCACCCCAATGTTTATAACAGTAATGTCCACAATTGCCAAAATATGGAAAGAGCCCAGATGTCCATTGACAGATGAATAGATAAAGAAGATGTGGTATATATATACAATGGAAATATTACTCAGCCATCAACAAGAATGAAATCCTCCCATTTGCAACAACATGGATGAAGCTTAGCATTATGCTGAGTGAAATAAGTCAGAAAGACAAATACTATATGACTTCACTCATATGTGGAATTTTTTTTTTTTTTAAGATTTTATTTATTTATTTGAGACAGAGAATGAGAGACAGAGAGCATAAGAGGGTGGAGGGTCAGAGGGAGAAGCAGACTCCCTGCCGAGCAGGGAGCCCGATGCGGGACTCGATCCTGGGACTCCAGGATCATGACCTGAGCCGAAGGCAGTCGCTTAACCAACTGAGCCACCCAGGCGCCCTCATATGTGGAATTTAAGAAACAAAACATATGAACATAGGGGAAGGGAAGGAAAAATAAAATAAGAGGAAAACAGGGAGGCAAACCATAAGAGATTCTTAACTACAGGGAACAAACTGTGGGTTGCTGGAGGGGGGGGGGGATGAGGTAACTGGGTGATGGGCATTAAGGAGGGCACTTGATGTAATGAGCACTGGCTATTGTATGTAACTGATGAATCACTAAATTCTGCCTCTGAAACTAAAAAAACACTATATGTTAATTAAATTGAATTTAAATAAAAAATTTAAAAATATTATTCCAATTTTTAAATTTATTTATTTGAGAGAGAATGAGAGAGAGAGAGCACTGGGGGGGGGGATCAGAGGGAGAATCAGACTCCCTGCTGAGCAGGGAGCCAGATGTGGGGGCGTGGGCCTGGGACTCCAGGATCAAAACCTGAGCCGAAGGCAGTCGCTTAACCAACTGAGCCACCCAGGTGCCCTATTATTCCAATTTTTAAAACAAATTGTATCTTTACCCCCTCCCCACTTTTACTGAGATATAGTTAACCTACAACATTGTATTAGTTTAAGATGTACAACATAATGATTTGGTATGTATATGTTGCAATATGATGTAGATAACGATAAGTTTAGTTAGTATCTATCACCTCACATAGTTACTATTTTTTTTTTTGTATGTGATGAGAACTCTTAAGATCTACTCTAGAAGCAACTTTTCAAATAAACATTACAGAATTATTAACTATAGTCACCATGCTGTACATTGCATCCCCAGGACTTATTTATCTTAAAAGTGGAAATTTGTACCTTTTGATCACCTTTACTTCTTTTGCCATTCTTAGCCTCCACCTCTGACAATGACCAATCTGTTCTCTGTTTCTATGAGTTCAGTTATTTTAGATTCCACATTCAAGTGACATCATACAGTATTTGCCTTTCTCTGTCTGACTTATTTCACTTAGCATAATGCTAAGCTTCATCCATGTTGTTGTAAATGGGAGGATACCCTTTTTTATGTCAGAATAATATTCCATTGCCACACAGATCTCCTCAACTTACAATGGGGTTAGGCTCCATAAACCCATCATAAGTTGAAAATATTGTAGTTGAGAATGGACTTAGTACACTTTACCTACAGAGCATCATAGCTTTGCCTAGGCTACCTTAAGCTTACATAGCCTACAGAAGGCCTGTTTTATAATAAAGTAATGAATGTCTCATGTAGTTTAATGAGTACTGTACTGAAAGTGAGAAACAGAATGGTTGTAAGGGTGCAGAATGGATGTAAGTGTATCAGTTGTTCACCCTTGTAATGGCGTGACTGCCTGGGAGCTGTGGCTCAACGTCATGAGAGAGGACTGCACCACACATGGCTAGTCTGGGACAAGATCCAAATTCAAAATTCGAAATACGGTTTCTACTGAATGTGTATTGCTTTTGCACCACCATAAAGTTGAAAAATTGTAAGTCGAACCATCATAATTTGGGGACTGTCTGTATACACCACATTTTCTTTATCCATTTATCTGTTAAGTGAACTCTTAGATTGTTTCCATCTTGCTAATGTAAATAATGATGCAATGAACATCATTGTAGCTATCTTTTCAAGATAGTAATTTTGTTTCCTTCAGATAAATACTCAGAAGTGGAATTGCTGGATCATATGGTAGTTCTATTTTAATTTTTTGAGATTTACTGTTTTATCATGGAACAAATCTGGGAGAACATACATGAAAACATTAAGGGATGATAATGGTGATTTTAAAGTGCCTCCTCTCTCTCTCTATGTATATATATGTATCTCTCTCTCTCTCTATATATATATATATTACATATATAATATATGTAAAACCTTTAGAACAGAAGGAATTTTTTCTTTAAATCTCAAACTGGTAAATCGTCATCTAACAAAAACCCCGAGGCCACCAACTTTCCCAGACTCATGGACTGCTGGGCTTTGAGGTGGTGGCCTTGAGCATCAACATTCCCAGGAGTTGGACCTGGTCTGGGGGATTCCCAGAAGACTTTCCCTGCCACCTCTACCCCTGGGCTGCTCCCAGGAGCCATCTCTTAGAACTTCACCCCTGTGTCCTGGCCACAGGACTGATGTGCTCCTACAGAAAGACCTCACACAAAGCTGTGATCAGTCACTAAACCAGAGAGAATGGGACTTCTGTGTCTCCCTGGGAGGTAGGGGCCTTGGACCCTGGGGAGAGGGAGTGAGCCCAGGGATGATCTCCAAGGCAAGTGGAGAAATTTGAAGACTAAGAATGAGGTAAGCAGGCAGGCAATGGGTCGCCCTTCTGGCCATGGCTGGGGCTACCTTGAGCTGAATAGCAGGCAGGGGAGGTGGGGTGAGTACTGCTATCAGGATTGGAGATCAGGGTTTCTTGGAGTCTCAGAAGAGAGGGGAAAACAGTAGTAGTGAGAAAAAGAAGCCATACTCATTGAGCATGTCTCTATGTTGCATGATGCTCTCGGCCTCTCATCCAATGCTTAACAGCTTATATCTACGCCACATATAGACCATGCGAGGCAGCAGAAACGTGGCCTGTGTGTTTTAGAGTGGCACCATCTGGGTCCAAGTTCCCTACCCATCAGCAGTATGACTTGGAAAGTTGCTGAAGTGCTCTGTGCCTCAGTTTCCTCTCTATAAAATGGGGATAATAATAGGATCTACAGCATAGGATTGCTATGAGGATCAAGTGAATTAATACATGTAAAAAGCCCACACTAGGTGTGACTAGTAGTAAAACCTTAATAAAATGTCAAGTTCTAGTAATATGAAGTTTTTGTACAGATCCCAAGAAGTAATGTATATAAATAACAGGTCCATGGAATGCATCCAATAAATGTGCTTACTTTGATAGGTATAATACTGCTTCATTTGCTCCTGTATTGGATGCATGAAGACACAGAGGCCTGGACAGTGAGAAGGGAATCTCCAAAGGTCACACGGTGAGAGTGGGACAAATCTGGGACTTGAGTGTAGGTTTCCTGGCTTCTAGCAAAGACCAGGATATACACAGCAAACTTCTCTGGAAAACTTAAAGAAGGAACAGGGGAGCTTAGCAAAGCATCTGGGGGCAGGAGCCCCACACCACCCCCAGGGTAGGAAATGGGCCTCAGGAACGGCCAAGAAGGCACTTGCCATCATGTAAACCCTTCCTTTCATGAAGCCTCCCCCCAGGGCTCCCTTAGCCTCAGGTGGCCTTTCCCTGGGGACAGACCAGGTGTCCTTGAGCCATCCCAGAGCTGGTCTCTCCTGGAATGAAAGGAATGCTTCTTGCTGCACTTGGGTCCCCTGAGCAGTCACTGACTTGTTCTCTGTATCATGTTGTATTGGGCTCAGCCCTGGCTGCCAGGCATTGGCTCAGATGACAGTCCCAGAGCCCCACCACCTGGCCTTTCTCAGTGGCCTGCCCAGGAAGCCAGCTGGAAAGTGAAATTCAGCAACCATAGGCATCAAAGGCACCAAACTGATGTCGAGCAAAATAGCACTGGGGAAGCCTGGGTCTGCCCTCAGCGCTGGCTCCAGTGCCTGTGCCTGCTCAGGGCCGATGGCAAGACCAACCTTCTCTTGTGGGGCACACAGCCACATGATGTGTGGTTTCAGGGCTGTCATACACAGTTTCCATCTGTTCCAGGGGTGCCGGGCAGTCTCAGAGGTTGGTTAGGCCAGGCCCAAGATGCTTTTGGGTTGAGGAATAAAAATAAATGTGGCATGAAACTGTTTTTAGCACTTTGAGAAGCTGATCAGAGAGCCAATGTTTAACCCACATGAGGAGTACCAGATTATCCAAGGCAGTATGGCATTCAGCTGAAATTGTACCAACTTTGTGTGGTCCCAGGGGTTAGCCCATCCTAGCCAGTGCTGATTGGCATTGATGTCATCAACAGAATTCCCAGGATGTTGGGGTGAATACTAAGAGAGGCCCTTTATGATGACAAGGTGATGACCCCAAGATTGAGGGACCCCTGATTCTGTTTCTGAGATTCTAGTACTAAAATCGGCTCTGAGCTCTGGCTGTTCAACCTGAGGCACACACACGAGAATGGAGGGGTTCTAGAAGCCAAGAGGTTAACATGACTCATCTGCCTAAAGTATCACGTATGGCGGGAGATAACTGGTTGAAAGTTAATTAACTGGTAGATAATTAAAAACATGGTTTTTCTATTAAAACTTAACCCAAGTTCTACCTTGGAATGTTTGAAGACCTTGTCATCCTTTAAAATACTCTAGCCCTTCACCTTTTCCCTCACCCCTTCAATATTACCCTAAAGAAAAGATCTAGTTGGGCACCTGGGTGGCTCAGTCGGTTAAGTGTCTGCCTTTGGCTCGGGTCATGATCCCAGGTTCCTGGGATCGAGCCCTGCATCAGGCTTCCTGCTCAGCAGGGAGCTTGCTTCTCCCTCTGCCCCTCCTACTCGTTCTTTCAATCTCTCTCTCTCTTAAATAAATAAATAAAATCTTTAAAAAAAGATTTTATTTATTTATTATTTGAGAGAGATAGTGAGAGAGAGAACATCAGCAGGGGGTGGGGGGAGGAGGGAGAAGCAATCTCCCTGCTGAGCAGGAAGCCTGATGCAGGGCTCGATCCCAGGACCCGAGCCGAAGGCAGACACTTAACCAACTGAGCCACCCAGGCGCCCCATAAATAAAATCTTAAAAAAAAAAAAAAAAAGATCTAGCTAATTTACATAGGATTTAACCCAACAGAAATAATTTCACATAGTGGAATTTCATGCTCCCATCCCCTCCTCTCCGCAGACTAAGAAGGTGCAGTTATCTCTAGCTGGGGAAGAGGTTGAATGCCCCTCTCTTCCCATGGTTGTCCCTGCATCCAGGTCAGGCCCTGGGGGTAGTTCTGGATGTTTGCTGAACCACCTTGTGTTCTGAAGCTCAGTCTCCTCCTGCCCTCCTTTTGCATAGTGAGAAGGAGATCCATTTCCCTGAAGGGGCTTTGGGGCCTGGTTGATCCACTGTATAAGGAGCCCCTCAGCTCAGGCTCTGCTCAGTTTTCAGCAAAAGGCCAAGAGAGTTGGCTGGATTCATGCCCAGAGTTGCATCAGCCCTGCAGGTACCTCCCTGATGTAGCTACCAACTGTCCCTGTGTCCCTCACAAATGGCAGGCAGGGCCTGTCTTGAAAAGGCAGTGGAGGGTGGGGAAAGAAGAGGCAGGGGGAGACAGGGAAAGGGCTCTGGACCTGCTACAGATCATTGAGACATGACTGGTGGGGGGCCCCTCATCCCTGTCTAGGCCTCAAGCTCTTCTTCGAGAAACAGAGTGGCAGGGTGGGCAGGAGAGGAGGACTGGGGGTCTGCTAAAGCCCTCCCCAGCTCTCCTATGCTGTACATCCACAATCTGGGGTCTCTTCTGAGGGTTTGGATTATGAAGGTACTTCTTGCACATGGAAAGTATGGGGCCTTCTCAGGGCAGAGGGGTACAGTGGTTTATAGTACAAGCTCTGAGGCCAACTGACAGTGTTCAGATCCCACAATGCCACTTGCTAAAATGGTGACATTGAGGAGATTATTTAATGCTCTGTGCCTCAGTTTCCCCATCTGGGAATAAAATCGTGCCTTGCTTCACTGTAAGCACTGATTAAAATAATTCAGCTGAAATGTAACATGTTGAGGGTTCCATGAATGTTGGCCCCAATAGCTTGAGCACTCGGAGCTGCATAAAGAGGCCCAGGATTGCAGCACTCACAGCTTCCATTGTCCTGCCTGTGGAGACAGGCTCCTGGAGCCATGCATTAGGGTGGCCCCAAGTAGGTGTGCATCATGGTCTCCTGTTTTCCAGATAAGGTCCTTAGAGTCTATTATGAGCTGGACAGCATGCTAGATTGTGGCCAGATATGTATGGGACACAGCCTCTAGCCTCTGCAGTGTACGTGGGGAGTCCAGAACATACTGTGGATGGTGAAGGTGTTAGATGAGGCATGGCAGCAGTGGGACAGATTCTCACTGTTGGCACAGAGCATCCTGGTCAGGGCTAGGCTGAGACAGGCTTTCTCCCTGCCAGTGCTTCCTCCTTCAAACTGGCTTCCGTTCTCAGTGCTGGCAAGGAGCTCTAGGCTCTTCTGAGGCAGCTCCTGGACACATAGGAAGAGGCAATCTCTTGTGCTTCTGGTCAAGGTTGGGTTTGGCTACGATGCCTGGGATGATGGCTGCCATTTTTCAAGTCAACATGGGGACAAGGTGATATGGAGAATGGATGAGCAGAGAGTGGGAAAGCACCTGGCCCTTGATGTTGTGCTTTCCCACTTCCCCATGTTTGCTCAGGTGTTTCCTGCCACCTGGAATGCCATCTCCCTGTTTCAGCCTAGTTGTGGTTCAGGGCTCAGTTCTAGCACTTCCTCTTCCATGTTGCCTTCCCTCATCCTTCCCAGAGTGGGTATCTGTGCTCCCATAGCAACCCAAACCCTCCAGTGGACAGGAGGACAGTGGACAGTCTCAGTCTGAAACCAGATCTGACACCTTCCTGTGTGCACTGAGACATCCTGGAGGGCAGGGTCTCTCTAGCCCATCTTCCATCCCTCCCATGGGACTGTATTTTATCTGGTAACCTTTACGGGGAAGGGAGGGTGAGAGTGGCTGCCCCAGAGCAGAAAAGGTTTGGACTTTCCCTGATGCTATTTGCTAACCTGGGAGAGCGCTCTAGAGGTGCTGGCCGCCATATTACCGTGGGACAGTGGCTACAGGCTGGATGCTTAAGAAAATGTCTTACTAGGGAATGTCTTTCCCCACTCCAAGCCACTCTCCTGCCCCAGACTCTGCCCGTGGGCCCCAGGCAGGGGCATTGAGGTGTGTCTCAGCCTCCTCTGCAGCCCTAGCCGTAGCTGATGGGAGCTGACAGGCTGCCTAAAAACACGCAGCAGCCTGACGCCCCACTAATCTCCGCATCATCTGTGGGTGAATGTTTCCAACAGAGGTAGAGGAGACAATAAAAGGAGCAGTGTTCCTGCATGCAGCACTTCTAGTGAAGCGTGTTTGCATGGTGATTCACATCAGCACATTTTTAATATCCATAAACCCATGCCGGCAAGGATGGGAGCAGCTTTGTGCCAAAGCTCCTGGCTCTGCAAATGTTCTGGACTTAGGAGAGAGCAGCCAGTGAACAGGCAGGCAGGCTGACTTGCTGGCTGGATTCCTTCAGCATACTGGGTGCCAAATGCAGTGTCCATACTGCATGCTCCTGTGGGGTTTCCTAAAGCCTCTGACCCAGCTCCTTGGAGTTGCCACACCTAGGCAAAGTCTTATCCAAATAACCACTCTTGGAGTTTGCTCCCAGGGCAGAGTTGTTCCTCACTCAGAGTTGTACTAATAGCTTCCCACGGCTTGATTGATAAGTCTGACAGTCAAAGGATCCTGCTATCTAATGATGGTGGGTATCCAAGGTGCTGGCCACAGGACATCTCAGGCATAGTCAGGGGGCCAGGGATGATCCAGGAGGCAGCACTTTTCTGTCAATTTTCCCATGATGTTCCCAGAAATGTTCAAGAAGCAGAAGTTGCTACAAGAGCAGTAAAACCTGTTCCCTGGTGTCCAGGAGCACTAACACAAGTTGGGAAAATAAAGGACAAAACAAATAGAGAGGACAGTTATAGGACAATGTCTGGTATGGGAAGAGAATGGCATGGTCCCTGAATTGAAGAAGTGGGTTGCCATTCTCACTAATGTTATCAGAGAAGCTTTGTGGTGTTTATCATATCATAATGTGAACTGTGGTACCACTCATGTTCAGTAGATGTAGGAAAAGTATTTGATAAAATTCAGCATCCATTCATGATAATAACCCTCAACAAACTAGGAATAGAAATGAATTTATATCAGAGAGGGAGACAAACCATGAGAGACTTTGGAATCTGGGAACCAAACTGAGGGTTACAGAAGGGAGGGGGTGGGGAGATGGGGTAACTGGGTGATGGGTATTAAGGAGGGCACATGTGGTGATGAGCACTGGGTGTTATATGCAACTAATGAATCGTTGAACACTACATCAAAAACTAATGATGTATTATATCTCGGCTAATTGAAAATATTTTTAAAACAGAAATGAATTTCTTTGATCTGATAAAGGGTATCTACAAAAAAACCCCAACCCTATAGCTACATGAAAAACCCTATGACATCATACTTATTGGTGAAATACTGGACACTTTATTCCTGAGGTTGAAAGCAAGAAAGAGGTGTCCACCACCACCACCACTTCTTTTACCACTGTACTGAGTGGCCTAGCCAGTGCAAGAAGACATAAGGATTAGAAAGCAAGAAGTAGATGGATCTTTATTTGTAGATGATTTTATATCAGAAAATCCAAAAGAACCTATAAACTATTAATAATCATTAATACGATTAATAACTACACCTAGTAAGACCATTGGATATAAAGACAATATATAAAAATCATTTGTATTTCTGTAACTAGTAACCAACAATTGCAAAATGAAATTTTAAAAGTGGTACTATTTACAATTGCATCAAAAATTATCTAGAATAAGTCTAACTAAAGCTGTGTAATACCTCTACACTGAAAACTATAGAACAGTGTTGGGAAAACTTAAAGAAGACCTAATTGAATGAAGAGATGTTTTATGTTCATGGATTAGAAAATTCAATATTGTTAAGATCCAATTCTTTCCAAACTGATCTGTAGATTCAATTCAACCCTAATCAACTTTCCAACAGATTTTTTTTCAGTGAATATCATCAAATTGCTTTAGACATTATATAGCAAAGCAAAAAACCTAGAGTAGCCGAGCAATCTTGAAGAATAAGAAAATTGGAGAATTTTTACTGCCAGATTTCAAGACTTACTAAAAACATGCGGTAATTAGGACAGTCCAGTACTGGCATAATAGTAGAAAAGTAAACTAATGGATCAGAATAGAAAGACCCAGTATGTAGTTCCTTGATTTATAACAAAGGTGCCACTGCAATTTGGTGGGGGAAAGGATCATGTTTGCCAAAATGATGCTAAAATAATTGGATAACTGTATAGAAAAAAGTCTTGATTCCTACCTCACACCATATAACATTTATTTAAGATAGAGCATAGACCTAAATGTGAAAAGTTAGTCAATAAACTTCTAGAAGATAATGGAAGATTTTCATGATCCTGGGATAGAAAAAGATTTCTTAAACAGGACAAAAAAGCACAAAAAAGCATATTTACCAAAAAACCCCACAACATTTAAAAAGCAAATAAAGGAGACTTAGATTGGGAGAAGGTATTCACAATACATATATAATGAAGGACTTGTATCTAGAACATATAAAGAACTCTTTTAAATCAATAACAAAAAAAATTAAAAATAGCTAAACTGTGGAAAGAGCTAAGATGCCCTTCAACAGATGAATGGATAAAGAAGATGTGGTCCATATATACAATGGAATATTACTCAGCCATCAGAAAGGGTGAATACCCAACTTTTACATCAACATGGTTGGGACTGGAGGAGATTATGCTAAGTGAAATAAGTCAAGCAGAGAAAGTCAATTATCATATGGTTTCACTTATTTATGGAACATAAGGAATAGCATGGAGGACATTAGGAGAGGGAAGGGAAAAATTAAGGGGGTGGGAATCGGAGGGAGAGATGAATCATAAGAGACTATGGACTCTGAGAAACAAACTGAGGGTTCTAGAGTGGAGGGGGTGGGGGGATGTGTTAGCCTGGTGATGGGTGTTAAGGAGGGCACATACTGCATGGAGCACTGGGTGTTATACGAAAACAATGAATCATGGAACATTACATCAAAAACTAATGATGTAATGTATGGTGATTAACATAACATAATAAAATAAAATAAAAAAAATAAAAACGAGCAAGACTTGGACAGGTATTTCTCAAAAGATCTCCAAATGACCATAAACATATGAAAAATTCTCAACATCATTACTTATGAGGGAAATGTAAATTAAGACCAAAATGAGAAAGCTCTATAGACCCCTTACCCTGGCTAACAAACAGATGGATAAACAAACAATAAAAGCTTGATAATCCCAAGTGTTGGCAAGGTAGTGGAGCAACTGGAAACCTCCTATATTGCTTGGTAGGAGTATTAATTGGTTCAAACACTTTGGAAAACTATCTGCCATTATCTGCAACAGCTAAACATATGCATATGTATGGCCAACTCCGTTATATACCCAAGATTAAGACAAGTATAACAATGTTCATAACAACTTTGTTCATAATAGTGCAAAACAAAACAAAAAAAAGACAAAACAAAACCCAAAAAAAGCCCCTGAATATTAATCTACAAAGAAGATGACAAAGAAATCAGAATATATTCATAAAATGGAATACCATACATCAATACAAAGAAAATGAACTATTGATACACACAACAATATGGATGAATCTCACAGAAATTATGTTGAGCCAAAGTAGCAGACATAAAGGAGTACATGCAGAGTGATTTATATGAAAGTCAAAGAACAAGAAAAACTACTGTATGGTAATAGAGATACAGTAGGTAGCCCTAGTGGGATGAGGAGTACTAACTGAGATGGGGCTTGAGAGAACTTTCTGGGATGTTGGAAATGTTCTATATCTTGGTCTGGATAGTTCCAATGTGTAGAGAAAAGTAAAAATTCATGATTAATGGACAAAGCCAAGATTTGAATTTCCAATAACAAAACTAGAGGATGGTATTTTGGGGTGTATGTGTGGGGGTGGTCCTCATGCCTGATCATTATTCCAGGTAGATGATCTCATACTTCACTGAGAAGTTAGATTGTTTCTAATTATTACAAAAGTTAATTTTCTTGAATCATAGAAGTGTACTTTAAAAAAAATTATTTAAATTCAATTTAATTAACATATAGTATATTATTAGTTTCAGAGGTAATTTAGTGATTCCCCAGTTGCATATAACACCCAGTGCTCATTACATCGAATGTCCTCATTAATGCCCATCACCCAATTATCCCATCCCCCCACCCACCTCCCCTCCAGCAACCCTCAATTTGTTTCCTATAGTTAAGAATCTCTTATGGTTTGTCTCCCTTTCTGTTTTTGTCTTATTTTTCCTTCCCTTCCCTTCTGTTCATTTGTTTTGTTCACAGAAGTGTACTTCTAAGATATTAATAGATAATGTCCAATTACCCCCAAAAAAGATATACAAATTCATGCTTCCACCTCTTTTTTGAGAGTGGGTGGCTCCAGGTAGAAATGAAAATGCTGGCTTTGGGGTAAGTTGCCCACAGGGCTCTTCATAATATTCCTGAATATTATGTTATCAGTTATCATGGTGTTATCTCCATGCATGACCAACCTCTGAGTGGGAATGAGGAGGCAGGGCAGGAATCAGACTCAATAGCCTGAAAATGCATCTCTTACATTAGTTTCAGAGAGCTGAAAGCCATCCAAACCCTAACAAGAAAGTGAGGGCTAGGCATCTGAGCAAAATGCCTCGTTCTTTTCTTTCTTTCTTTTTATCTTTCTTTCTTAAGATTTTATTTATTTGTCAGAGAGATACAGACAGAGAGAGATAGAGAGAGAGAGGGCACAAGCAGGGGGAGCAGCAGGAAGAGGGAGAAGCAGGCTCCCCACTGAGCAAGGAGCCCGATGCAGGACTCAATCTCAGGACCCTGGGATTATGACCTGAGCCGAAGGCAGGCACTTAACCAACTGACCCACCCAGGCATCCCAAAAAGCATTTTCTAAAATGGGAAGAATGAAGAATGAGGGGTCACCTTTGGGACTGACACAGACTTAAGCAAATGAGTTTTGTTTATGTGTTAATTAAAAATAAAATTTACTTGATATCTTTTCAAAGAGACCCTTAGCAATTTGACAAGATTTATTACATTGAAAACTGCCTTATCCTTCAGTTCACGACTTCTATTTCTAAAAATACTCAAGGGTGGTAAAATATATGCACGGGTATGTACAGTGTTTTTTGGAAACATGAAAAGCTGTAAAACCCTAAATGTCCATCAATAGGGGAATGAATAAATAAATTTCAGTACATGTATATATTGGAATACTATGCAACTATGACAAATAGTGATGTTGATATATATTTGTGGACATAGAAAAATGTCTGCAATTTATTGTGAGTGAGAAAGCAAGTTGCTGAGCAATATTGGAAAATTGGAGAATATATCTCTATCTATGATATCTATACAACTATAGAGTTTGCACATTTGAAACATTCTCCAATATTGCTCAGCAACTTGCTTTCTCACTCATAATACATAAAACATGTGCACTGAAAATATCTAGTGTTAATGGTGATTGTCTTTGAGGGCTGGGGTCACAGGGGACTCAGTTTGTGCACAATCTGTTTCTACATTCTATGGATGTTTTAGATACAATGTGCATTATTAGACTTTTGTAATGAAAAGTAAAAAAAAATTGAATTCAGTAGGTATGATGTCTCTAGCTTTGTTCTTTCTCAAGATTGATTTAGCTATCATGGTCTTTTGTGGTTCCATATGAATTGCAGAATTGTTTTTTTTTACTTTCGTAAGAAATGGCACTGGTGTTTTGATAAGGATTACATTGAATCTGTAGATTGCTGTGTGTAGTATGGACATTTTATTTATTTATTTATTTATTTATTTATTTATTTATTTATTTATTTATTTTTTAGAGAGATAAAATACCTTTAATTGAGGTATCTTTATTTATTTTTTCAAATTTTATTTTCTTACGTTATGTTAGTCACCATACAATACATCATTAGTTTTTGATGTAGTGATCCACAATTCATTGTTGTGGACATTTTAACAATATTAAGTCTTCTAATCCATGATAAAAGTAATTAAATAAGACACAAACCAATGGAAAAACATCTTGGTTTGTGTCTTAACATGTTTTTCCATTGGTTTGTGTCTTATTTAATTACTTTTATCAATGTTTTATTGAAACAAAGCAAGTTTTCAGTACATAAGTCTTTCACTTCCTAGCTAAATTTATTCCTAAATGTTTTATTCTTTTTGACACCACTGAGATTGTTTTCCTAATTTCCTTTTTAGATAGTTTGTTGTTAGTGTATGGAAACATTAGTGTATGTTGATTTTGTATGCTGCAATTTTACTGAATTCATGTACTAGTTCTAATAGGTTTTTGGTGGAGTCTTTAGGGTTTTTTTTTATATATAAAATCATGTCATCTTCAAACAGGGACGATTTTACTTTTTTCTTTCCTATTTGGATGCCTTTTATTTCTTTTTCTTGACAAATTGCTTTGGTTAAGACTTCCAGCACTATGATGAATAGAAGTAGTTAAAAAAAAAAAAAAAAAGAAGTGGTGAGAGTGGGCATATTTACCTTGTTCCTGATCTTAGAGGAAAATCTTTCAGTTTTGCACCAGTCATTATGATGTTAGCTGTGGGCTTTGCATATATAGCCTTTTTTATGTTGAGGTATTTTCAAAATACAATACAAAACTACAGTAATCAAGATAGTATGGTATTGGTGTAAAGATAGACATATAGACCAATGGAGCAGAATACAGAGCCTAGAAATAAATCTACACATTTACCGTCAACTGATCTTGAACAAGGGTGCCAAAAATAGACAGTAGGGAAGGGATAATCTCTTCAACAAATGGTGTTGGGAAAACTGGATAACATGGAAAAGAATGAAATTGGACCCTTATCTTACACATACACAAAAAATTAACTCAAAAAGACTTACATTTAAGTCTTTAAGTGTAATGTAAGTCTGAAACTAAAACTCCTAGAGTAAAACATAGGGGAAAGTCTTCATGACTTTGGTCTCAACAATGATTTCATGGATACAACACCAAAAGCAAAGGCAATAGAAAGAAAGTAAGTGGGACTAAATCAAAAAGCTTCTGCACAGCAAAGGAAATAATCAAGACAACCTACAGAATGGGAGAAAATATTTTCTTTTTTTATCCTTTTTAAAGCCTTTATTTAAATTCCAGTTACATATAGTGTAATATTAGTTTCAGTAGTATTAGTTTTGTGATTCATTATTTACATACAACACCCAGGAAAATATTTTCAAACTATATATTTGACAAAGGGTTAATCTCCAAAATATAAAACTCTTACCACTCAGTAGCAACAAAACTAATAGCCTGATTAAAAAATAGGTTAAGGACTTAAATGGACATTTCTTCAAAGGAGACATATAAATGGCCAACAGACACATGAAAAGATGCTCAACATCACTCATCATCAGGAAAATGCAAATCAAAACCACAATGAGATATCACTTCACACCTGTCAAGGTGGCTATTATTAAAAACAACAACAACAACAACCCTAAAGACAACAGGTATTGGTGAGAATATGGAGAAATTGGAGCCCTTGCACACTGTTGGTGGAAATGCAAAATGGTGCAGTCACTAAGGAAAGCCGTATTCCTCAATATTTAAAAAATAGAACCAATAATCCCACTTGTGGGTATTTATTCAAAATAATTGAAATCAGGATCTTTATAAGATATTAGCACTTTCGTGTTTGCTGCAGCACTATTCACAATAGCCAAGATGTGGAAACAATCTAAATGTCCCTCAATAGGTAAATGGATAAAGAAAATATGGTATATACATACAATGGAATATTATTCAGCCTTAAAAAAGAAATTCAGCAATATGCTACAACATGGACGAACCTTGAGGGCATTATGCTAAGTGAAATAAGCCAGTCATAGAAAGACAAATACTGCGTTTGTCTTTCACATGAGATATCTAAATTAGTCAAATTCATGGAATCAAGGAGTAGAATGGTGGTTGACAGGGGTAGGGGGAGAGGGGAAATGAGGAGTTACTAATCAACAGGCATAAAGTTTCAATTAAGCAAAATGAGTAAGTTCTAGAGATCTGCTGTACAACATTGTACCATTAGTCAACAATACTGTATTGTACACTTAAAATTTTGTTGAGAGGGTAGATCTCACATTTTGTGCTCTTACCAGAATAAAAAAAAAATTACAACTTTTGATTTGAAGGGAACCCCAGGGGAAAAGGGTATTAGATGGCCCCCGATCCTCCTCCTTTGAGGTCTCGGAGTTGGGAATGTGGAGACTCTGGGCTGACGACATCTGATTGGGAGTGTCCGGTTGGGTGGGAGAGAGGACGATGGCTCCCACCTACAAAGGGAAAAATAAGAACCAGAGGCCCTAGGCACTCCTGGGAGGTCTGATCCTGACAACTTCCTCCCGTAACAATGAGCTGACACTGGATAGTCTGCAATCACCCACCAGTTACTCTTCCTGTCCTGGCTCAATCAGCTTGTCAGGGCCTGGGAAATGAGGTGGGGTCTCTGGATGTGCAGGTTTCGGTTGGACAACCTCAGAGTCCGTAAATGCATTCCAGCTCCTCAGGTTCTGAACCAATTGCTTTGCCTGCCTGTTTTTAGAGGGATGTTAAAAAAAAAAAAAAAAAAGTGGCCAACTGAGTTAGTTGGTTTCAATTTCCTTTGCCTAAAGATGTCATGAGTTGTGTTTATGCTGGTGGTCTCCAGTGCTGAGTGGCTGCGGTCACATGCTTGTTGGGAAAGAAGGGGTGACACCTAGAGAATGTTCGCCTTGCACTGCAGTTTAACTTTTGCTTCCCAAGGCTGATTTAAGCTTTTATGTCATACTTCCCAAGTCTCTGTCTGCTCCATGCTGTCTGCTAGAGACAGCAGTGAAAGGACACAGTCCTTATCCTCTAAGGGCTCATTGCTGAGTGCAGAAGAGCATGCTTATATCACAGGCAATATTAGGGGTGCGGGATAATGGGATGGAATGGGGAAAGGCACCGTTGCCTCTTTGCTAGTGGAACAGAGTTCTGGTTGGGGCATAGGACTCCTGGGTTGTAGACCTACAACTGGGACTTTCTGTATATCACTGTGCAAACTGAAACCAATCTCTTATTTCTAAAGGCCTCAGTTTTTACCTTTGTAAAGTGGGAGAGAAGACTATCTGCCCTGACAATCCTATTGAACCATTAAGAGAGACAGAAATCAGCTGTGAAAGTGCCTTGGGTAAGGGGGCATAAACATGGCTTGAGTGCTGATATTTATGTTTGTTCTGTTTGCTGTTGCCAGTGAACAAAGAGCTATGACTTTGTGGTTGCACTTGCAGAAACTGTACCTTGAATTTCTTTGTTTCTCTGAGAGTATCCAGAGTCCTCCCAGAACCCCAAGACTATTGTCAACACTAGCACAGTCCCATTGCAATTCAAGATGAGGATGTGGTTGGGCAATGCTGGCTGGTGGCCCAGCTGTGCAAATGGAACCCTCCTGCAAGCAACTGGATGCAAATCCATGTGGGTTCAGGCTTGGTGGTGCCCACCACATGGTTGGAAGCTGAGAATGGGGATGGGAAGGGGCTTTGCAGTTGTATAGAATGAATCCCATCTTATAACTGTTCTAATTCATAGTAGAGCCTGCATTTGTTCTCTGTTTCCCTTCTGCACCTTGGAAGAGTGTTAGAATGTCCCTGCCTAGATGTAGCAGTGTTAAAGGAAGCTGGATTTGGGGGGCTCCAGGGTGAGCAGTGCTCCTGAGGGTGGTGCAGGGTGACAAGATGAGGAAAAAGGCACCCTGACGAGGGGTGGGTCTCAGGTTATGGGGTCATGGGGAAGAGGCTGGTTGTCCCTTCCCAGGACACTGTTCTCCAGCCATTGGAACCATGCACTTGCTGTTCCACACTTTTCTCTCCACTTTTCTCTCTTTTCCACACTCCTCTTCCCTTTGCCTTCCTTTTCTTTTCCACCTTTCCCCTCTCTTTCCCCTCTCTCTTCCCTCAATCCCAGCTCTGCACAGGTATCCCATGTTCTCCAGGTACACCCAGCCCAGAGGCAATAGCACAAACATCTGTTTCCATCTTCATTCATTACTAGCATGTGTTCTTTACATCCTTGATCATAATTATAGTAACTGCTTTACAATTCTTGTCTGTTAATTCCAACATCTGGGTCTCCATTCATTGTCTTTTCTCTTGCGAATTGGTCATGTTTTTCTGTTCCTCATCTGTTGTGTAATTTTTTGTTGTTGTATTATGGACATTGTAAATGTAATGTTGTGGGGCAACTGGAATCTGTTATATTCTTATGGAGAGTGTTGGTTTTTTGCTTTAGCTGGTAATTAACTTCGTTAGACTCAAATTGCAAGCTGTTTCTGGGGCAGCAACACAAATCTCATTGAGTTCTTTTATCCTTAGTTGGGCATCTTTGAGCCTGCTCAATGAATGCATGGGTCAGCAGTCACCAGAAATTGACAGAGTTTATGCATGGAATTCAGGGCTCCTCATCTTTGGCCCTCTTCTTGCTAGGATTCTTTTAGTTTTCAGCAACTCAGTTTTCCTTGAGCTTCATGCTTTGGTTATTTAAGCCAGAAAACTAAGGTTTTCAATAAGAGCTTTAGTCACCCCACATGATGCTCTCTGCTCAGTGTCTACTCAAGCTGATTTTGTACTGTTTTCAAGCTAAAAGCAATACAAATAGGAAATAGCCTTTGTCCCACCCCTTCTTCCAAATGTCAGCTCCCCTCGAGGATCTGATCAATTTTGTTCACTCCCCAGTGCCTTTAGGTAGTTGTATTTTTAATTTTGTCCAGAGTTAATAGTTATTTTCACTGGAAGGTTTGGTCCAATAGGAGCTTACTTGGCCATATAAAAAATGGCCAGTTTCAGAAGCACTGAAACTCCTTCTATTTTTTCATTTCACTATTGTTAGAGTGTGTGACCTTCTTTATCAAGATTGTCTCATGGTTGCAAGGTGACTATTGCAGCCCAAGCCATCAGGTTAACATGATGAAAGGAATGGAAGATGGATGAAAGAGCAAAGGCAACGTGTGTTTTCCAGCTGCATTGGCCACCCTTTAAAGGGCTTTTCTATAATTATCCCCTAACAACTTCTGCACATCCCATTGGTCCGAATTTAATTGTAAGGTTATGAAATGTATGAATGAAATGTAATTATTAAGTTGGACACATTCTTATTCCCATTTTGTTAATAAGGAGAGAGAATGACTCTCAGGAAGGCAGCTAGAAGCTATCCCATTTCACAGGAATATTAGGAAAATTAAAAATGTTAATACTTATTCACTGCTTAATACTGCTCCTGTAACATGGGAGGCACCCCATAAATGTTGGTTTGAGTATTGCTGTAAGTTTTGCAATAGACATAAGCCCAGTGCGTGATGGAAATCCCAAAGAGAGGCATCTAGCCCAACTAGGAATAGAGGGTGACAGGGAAGACTTCCAGGAGGCAGTAATACAAATCTGAAACAGTAAAAGATAAGCATTAAGCCAGGTAAGAGAGGACAGGAGACCCAGGCAGGAAGAACAGCAGTGAGAGAAGGTTTGGTAGTGAGAAACAGCCTGTCGTGTGTAGAGATATAGCAATTCATCTCCAGTGTCCAAAAAAGTGGGAACATACAGTGGGAAGCAATTTTATATGTGGTCAGGTAGCAATCAGTTTGGAGCATGCACGCATGTGTGTGCACACAGACATACACCCCCCCCCCCCTGAGATTTCCCCAATCCTGGAGGCCTCCTGTGGGAGAGAAGCCCAGTAGGAGGCAAGCCCTGGGGTCCAAGCACTGCAAACCTTCCCCTCTCTGGGAGTTCAGGGCAGAGGTGCAGAGCTGTGGCCTGGGTGGTCACTGTGGCCCCCTGAGAGGTCTGTCCCTCCCCATCCCCCATAACTCTTCTCAAAGATAGGGGTTTTCAAAAACACACTTGACAAGTTTGGTCAAACAGGAAGTCAAGAGCTGATAGTGTGGGAGGGAAGCAAGAGTGGGGGCTTGCTGCCTGGGCCTTTTCCAGCCTATTTCTCACCCTCACCCCAGCCTGGGCCTGGTCCCCAAAACCTCGATTCCCTCAGGTGTGGGCTTGGGAGGAGTGTGCTTGTGTCTCTGGGTTTCCTCTTATCTTCTGCCCCTTCCCTTGTGGAGGAAACATCCACAGAGTGTCAGCCAGAGATTTTTTCCTTATTGTGTCCTCTTTCTGCTAGAACTCCTCCTGGCTCATAATCTCTCTGTGTCTCCTGACCCCTCTCTGCAGTACTTTGCTCAATTCAGGACAGTTCAAATTTACCTCATTCCTGTGAGGTGTCAGGGCCCCTGGGTCTGGAAGAGCTCTGCCTGGGATGCGTGATATGCATGCATGTGTGTGTGCACGTGTGTGCTCACATGTGCATGTGCATGCATGTCTGTGTGTGGGGGGTAGTATTTGATATAAGAACATAGTAGATCTACCTTATCCTCCTTTTTACTGTGGAGAAGTATTCTATTTCTATTATTATAAACTGTGGTTTTTGCCATTCTTTTATTAATGGGTATTTAGGTTGTTTCTGGGGGCTGTGGGGTTTCTGGGGCAATCCCCACAATGCTGCCATAGCATGCCCCCTCTGCACATGCCTGCACATGGGTGAATGGCTTTAAGGGCCTGCACTGAGAAGGGAACACTGGGGAAGCCAATGGCAAGCTGCCCTCCGGAGCATCTGTACCAACTTAACTGCTCATGTGAGCTGTGACTATAACCCATTTCCTCGTATTCTCATCAACACTTGACCTTATTGTACATTTAAAATGTCAGGAGAATTTGTCAGGAGAATTATGTCCTTGTTTGCTTGACACTGTACCGGGAGTCCCTTTGAGAAGACTCTGAGCTCCTCAAGGTCAGGGACTATCATGTCTTGCTCAAATTTAAGATTTTTTAAAAACTCCATTTTCCTTCTGAATTGATTTAGAAAGCTTAACTCTCATTTTAGTGGTTACTCTTAAAATTTTAATGGGTACCTTTAATGCTTGAAGGTGATCACCCTCTTCCCATCTTCTGTGCTTTACTTGCTATCATTGTTCTCTAATTTGGTTCCAAATTATTTTTTTTAAAGATTTTATTTATTTATTTGACACAGAGAGAGGCAACGAGAGAGGGAATACAAGCAGGGGGAGTGGGAGAGGGAGAAGCAGGCTTCCCGCCGAGCAGGGAGCCTGATGCAGGGCTTGATCCCAGGACCCCTGGGATCATGACCTGAGCCGAAGGCAGAAGCTTAATGACTGAGCCATCGAGGTGCCCCCCAAATTATTTCATATCCCAATATGAGCCATTATCATTTAATAAAACTGATGTTTGCTTAGCTTTGCATACATATTTACTGTTTTTTTCCCCTCAATTCCTTCTTGTATACAAGGTCTTTTCTCTGGAACCATGTTCTTTTTTTGTCCTATAGTGAAGACACGTGGTAGTAAACTCAGTTCTTTTAAAGGCTCTCGTCCTCTTATTCTTACTCCCTGCCCCCAGCTTTATTGAGTTATAATTGACAATTACAAATTGTATATATTTAAAATGTACAGCTTGATGATTTGATATACATGTTCATGGCAAAATATTCACCACAACCAAACTAATTAACATGTATTACCTCACATAGTTACTATTTGTGTTTGTGCATGTGTGCACGTGATGGTAACACTTAAGATCTACCCTCTTAGCAAATTTCAAGTATGCAATACCCTATTGTTAACTACAGTCACATTGTTTTACATTAAATCTCAAGAACTTACTTTGCATAACTGAAACTTTGTACCTTTTTTTTTTTAAAGGATTTTATTTTTAAGTAATCTCTACACCAAACACAGGGCTTGAACTCACGACCCTGAGATCAAGAGTCACCCACTCTACTGACTGAGCCAGCCAGGTGCCCTGAAACTTTGTACCCCTTGATCAACATCTCCTCATTTCTTCCTCTCTCCTAGCTCCTTGTAACCACAGCTGTACTTTCCACTTTCATGAATTTGATTATTTTAGATTACACATGTAAGTGAGATTGTATAGTATTTGTCTTTATTCATATGGCTTGTTTCACTGGGCATAATGTCCTCTAGGTTCATCCATGTTCTTGCAAATGGCAAGATTTCCTACTTTTTAAAGGCTAGATAATACATACACACACACACAGAGTTAAGCTGAGTTTAGAATTCTAGGTAAATACTTATTTTCCCTCAGCAAGCTGAAGACTTATTCCATTGCCTTCTGGCTTCCATTGTTGTGGTTGTTGGTCTGCTTGTTTTTCTTTTATAAGTAATCTGTCTATTCCCTGTGGCATTTTTTTTTTTAAGATTTTATTTATTTATTGAATGAGAGAGAGAAAGCACATGAGAGGGGGGAGGGTCAGAGGGAGAAGCAGACTCCCCGCTGAGCAGGGAGCCCGATGAGGGACTCGATCCCGGGACTCCAGGATCATGACCTGAGCTGAAGGCAGTCGCTTAACCAACTGAGCCACCCAGGCGCCCCTTCCCTGTGGCATTTTTAAAAGATTTTTTCTATGTGTTCTGCAATTTCATTATGATCAGTCTACATGTGAACTCACTTCTGGTTATCCTGCTTGGATTTCTTGTGATTCTTGAATCCAATGATTCATGTCTTTTATCAACTTTGAAAAATTCTTAGTCATTATTTCTTCAAATATTGCCTGTCTCTAAGTTGTGTCTTCAGGAACTCCAGTTAGATATAATTTAGATCTCTTCATTTTATCTTCCATGTCTCTTAGTGTTTCCTATATTTTTCATCTCTTATCTGTGTGCTGTACTATGAGTAATTTCTTTAGATCTGTCTTCCAGCTCACAAATTCTCTATTCAAGTGTTTAATCAATTCTATTAGGTTTTAAATTTCAGTGATTTGAGTTTCCATTTCAAGAAGGCATATTAAATTAATTAGTTAAATAGACCTGGTCATTTTTATTAGTTTTTGTTTCTTGCTTGAGTTTTTTTTTTTTTTTCAGTCCCCTATTTGGCTTTTAAAAATATTTTAAATGTACTTATTTCATATGTTGTACCTAATCAATCCAGTGTCTCAAGTCCTGGTTGTTTTTGATAATTCTCACTGATTCTCATGTGTCTTATATTTTTTTGATTGTGAGCTCTATCTAACTGCTCTAAATTTTTAGGGTGCCTAAGGATGCCTGGGTTGATGGTATGCTTCTACAGAAAGAATTTGCTTTTGTCTCTGCCAGGTGTTGCAAAGCACTGCTGGCCTGGGACTGCTTTAATTTCTTGGCTTGGGCTTTCCTAGACCAAGCAAATAGTGTAAATTTGAACCCAGACCTGCAGATTGCTGGGCTACAGTTGTGGATTGTCAGCAGAGTCTTTATTCTTTTATTTCCCTTTCCTCCACTTGGACCTGAACCTAAGATCAAATCTTGGATCTATGATGGTTGAATTATCTTGTCTCCCTTTGATGGTGAGCTGATTTTTTTTCCCTAATGTATTCTTTCACTGAGGGTGTAGCCCTTCCCCCAGCTTCTTTGTATGAGAGAGGAGCAGGTAGGGGATACAATCACATATATGATTAAGGCCTTGTGTGCTCTGTTGCCCATAAACCCCGAGAATCCAGTTTCCTGGTCTCAGCAAATGCCTGGGAGCTGCCTTGGTGCAGTGCTGGCTCTCCAGGCTGGAGGTCTGTCTGCTCTTTGCCTATAACATTGGCAGAGTCCTTGTCTTACTCCAAGTTCAGCTCTACTTTTAGAATGATTGTTTGATATATTTTATCCAGTACTTTTCTTTAAAACCAGGAGAGAGAGAGAGAGAGAGAGTGTGTGTGTGTGTGTGTGTGTGTAATTTAGAATATTGAATCCGCAATACTGTCAGGAGTAGAAATTCTTAATAGGATTTTGAAGTATGAGTAGGAGTTCAGTACCAACTATGCCAGAGTCTAGCAGTCAGCCATTGCATCTGTAATTGTTTATTTTGCAGACACGTTGCTCAGCCTGTTTGAGCTCTTTACAAATTCCTCAGACTTGGTGCCTGGTTCTAGATTAAGCATGGCTTACTGCTACAGAGTGTTTTCAGGGCTCAGGCCATGCTGACCCCATCCTAGATTTCTCTTCCTGCATTTCTGCTATTGGCCATTACCATCACTTTTACAAGTGGCCCTTTAGCACAGGGATGCGTCTTTATAGCCTGCTCAACTGGCAACTTTATGGCCTCAGTCTGCCTCCCTTGTCTTTCCAAGACAAGGACCTTAGTCTCAGGACCCTGTGTCGCTGCTGGAAGACCTGCCCTACCTCCTTCCCATAGCTGGGAGCCAAGCTAGAGCCTGCTGTAGCACTTGAGATTGCAGGCTTAGAGATTTGTTCTCTGTGGTTTTTCGGTCTAGAAAAACTTTCTATTGACTATTAAGACTTTAGTGTAAATGAGCTTATTTGATGCTGTCATAATAGTAGAAGCCGGTGTTTACTGAGTTCCTACAGGGCACTCAGCAGTTTTTATTGTAGACCCCACACTGAAAGCGGGGATCGGGAAAGATCCCTATAGATCAAGATATGGCCTGGAGTCTGTGGTTGGCCAAAGGGGTATTGCGATGGGTTCCAGGGTGTGGTAGGTTTCATGAGGGCCCTGAGGGCTTGTAGAGGGAAATCATCACTGGTAGGGGAGGGGGACAGATCATTCATTTGGTCGACAAACACTCCTTAAGCACCTACTCAGTGCCAGGCATTGTGCTGGGTGCTGGAGATGCAGGTAAGGATGGGGACTGGCCTCAAGGAGCTTAGAGGAGCCTGGCACGAGGCAAATCTCTGCATGTCACCCAAGATCATCTACCCTAGTCTTTCACTGTACAGATAAAGTAACTGAGGTCCAGAGAGGGGAGGGAACTGGCTCAGGGTTACACAGCAAGTACTTTCATCACAGAGATAGTGAGGATGGCCAGGAGGAAAGAGAGTCTGAAGTGAGGGAGGGTCTGTATCTCTCTACTTCCTTGGAAGTCATCTGTGCACCAGGTGACCCGAGCTGCAGTGTGGAGGCCTGGGGCCAGCCCAAGACTGCTCCTGCAGGGTCCTGTGGTGGGCACCTCTGTAGCTCCCAGAGGCTACTGGGCTGTGGTGGGGTGGGGGACCCCTCCACTTGCCTTCAGTCCCCAGGCAGTGGGGAGTCACTGGCTGAGAAGGCTCTGCTGCTGTGTGGGGCAAGGGGGTCTTTTCTCTCCCACCCTATTGTGGGTGAAACCCATGGAACAGAGCTGGCTTTATCAGACTCCAGCTGTGGCTGCCTTGGGCTTTCCGGGAGGTGCTGGAGCTGGGAGTGAGGCTCAGGACAGGCTGACACAGCCGAGAGGAGATAATTTCAATCTGCAGCCTCCAGATTGAGGGAGAAATGTAAACACAGGCTGCTGAGCCAACAGCCTTGGGGGCGGGGTGGGTGGGCACTGGGCACCCTGCTCGCTAGCCCTCCTCACAGAGCCCACTTTGAGGGGAGTTCTCCTTGATTTCCCATGACCTGGCTTTTTGCAAGCATGTGAGGGAGTGGCTGCTTTGGCTGCCGAGGTCTCTACAGGCCAGTCTTGCCATTAGTGAGTCTCAATGAGTAGAGTCCCGGCTCGACCTCGAGGCGGTCGGCCAACCCTAGCTCTGTTTCACAGTAGCTGTGAGACATCCTTCAGTGGGGTGCCTGATTTCTCTCACCTTGGTTTCCTCATCTATAAAATGGGAATCACATTAGAACCAGCCTCATTCTACCAATGTTTATTGAGCACAACCTGAGTTCCAGGCACCATTCTGGCATTGAGGATACAGCCATGAACAAAACCCAAAGCAGAGACTGTCCTTCTCAGAGTTGAGAGGGAGGCTTCAATGAGATAATGTGGATGAAATGTTTGACAGTGGACCCAACACAGAGAAATGCTGTGGTAGTTGTCACCATGAATTAATTAATTAGAGTCAGTGTGGCCTGGGTCCATCTCTTATCCTCCTCACCCCTTCACAAGGCTAACTCACGTTCGGCCTTCAGTACTTAGATGCTCCCTCCTATAAGAAGCCTTCCCTGACTTTTCAAGGCTGGATTATCCCCCCTCCCTCCACTCTCCACTCCCCCCCATGCTTCATTATGAGTCTTATCACAGATGATTGTCACCATCAGTTTCCCTCTCTGTGCCCCAGCATGGCTACGTGCTCCTCAAGGTAGGGATGGGTCTTGACCTGTCTCTGCTCAGAACCTAGCACACTGCAGATGCTCATTAGATGTTTGCTGAATGAATGACTGATTGTTAGTCCAAACCATACCCCCGACTCTCAGGCAGTTAGGGTCCATCTCTAGAAAGGAGTCTGGAAAAGGAACTTCTTAGTCCATGTCTGGGGATCACTGGGGAAGTCACAGGTCAGCAGTACAGATTTCTGTCTGTGTGGGTATGTGATAATGATTGCTGAGTCCTTACCATAGCTGGACACTGTTACGAGCTCTTTTAGGTAGATTTAATCTTCAGTCTATTCCTATGAGATAGGAAATGCTATTTTGCAGATGAGGAGATGGAGGACCAGAGGAGTTCCATATCTTGCCCAAGTTCATCCAGCTGGTAAATGTGGGTGGCGTCAGGATTTGAACCCAGATGGAGCCCCTCCATGGCCAATGTTCACTGCTCCTCCCCGTAGAATCTCTCAGGCCTGTGTGTGGTGTGCAGCTGTGTGGGCCGGTGAGCACACCCATGCATGGTTTGTGTCAAGTGTATCTTAGGCAGCTTCTGTCATCCTGGCTCTGAGCAGACCTTATAGCTGGGGGCACAGAAAGGAAGGGGCTGTTGTTTTAGGTCCAAGTGACAGAAAAGGGTAGGCTAGAAGCATGTGCTGTCATGAAAACCATGAATAACAACCAGTGTGGTCTGAGAAGCCATCTACCTGCATCTGGGGGGACCTAGTGAGGTGAGCTGAGCGCCCTCAAGCCTAGAGGGATGGGGCCTGCTATGGGTCCGAGAGGTTACAGCTTGGCACAGAGTATTTGTTTACTGGCTAATTTTAACATTTTTCAGGTAATGTATCTCTGGGGACCCCAAAGACATGCTGAGAGGCACAGTGGCTCTTACCAGTTCTTCAACATTTTGATCCTGTTTTCTTTTTCCCCAGCTATGGTCAAAATGATTCTTAGGAAATTGGTGAGTGCCCATGTTGGTCAGAGGAGGGGAGCCCGTGTGCCTTAGTGGGTGCCTCTGTTTGGGTGTACGAGTGTGTCTGGCTCCACACAATCCTGGCAGGGGCTCTGACTTCATTACTCAGAAAGAAAGAAGCTTCCATGATACAGATTGTCATTTGTTCATTCAACCAACACTCCTCAAGAACCTACTCTGTGCCAAGCCCTGCATGGGACATTAGGGATGAAATGGAGATTGAGGCCCAGGTCCTGTCCTCAGGAGCTGACTGTTTAGTGGAAGAGTCAGGCCAGGAAACAGGTGATGATGGTCCAGGATGGGGAGGGCTCTGCTGGAGGGGCACACAGAGGGCATGCTGTGGAGCAACTCCCAATGCAGCCTTGGGAAAGAGAGCCTATGGAAAGCTTCCTGGAGGAGGTGACAACTGGGCTGAGTTTTGAAGGATGCATTTAAGATAATTAGGGAGACAAAGTGGGGGAATGCTTTAATGGATTGTAGGTAGTATAAATGCCTGGTAAGGAGAGGGGGTCTAGGGTGTTCAGGAAAGACTAAGTCGTTTGGTTTGGACGGGGGAGTCGTGTATATGTGTGTGTGTGCATACGTATGTTTATGTGTGTGTGTGCATTTGCATATTGGGGAAGGTAGTGACTGAAGGGTTGTATTGAAAATTTCTATTTACATGTTTTTTTTGCAAAAAACTTCTACGCATTGTAATGCGTGAAGAACATTTAATCGTTCACATTTTAATGTGAACAAGTTTCTGGGTCTCTTTGCAGAGAAGCTTGGATCCTTGAATTAGAATGTGTGCTGCAATACAGGGTAGGCCACTCCAGCCACAATTAGTCATACTCCCCACTCTGTCACATGCCATGCAACTCTTAAACCCCTCCTGAAACCTGTTGATACTTTCAGCCTTATACCCTCTGAGGTGTAATAATCTTGTCATCTGCCCTGCACTACAGGAAGCTGAGAAACCTGATATTTGTCCTACGCTCACCTCTGGCTAACCCTGTGCAGAGGAAGGGACCCTCCTCATACAGAGGCATGGCTTGGGCAGGCCTCGCGGGCCCAGGGCCTGGCTCTGAGGGAGTGAGGGGAAGGCTGGGAAGGCTGCTGGTGAGACCACCAGGGCCCAGTTCCTGCTCGCTGTCCCTGTGCCCAGACCTTGCCAAGCTCCCAGCTGTGGTACCTTGTCACTGACAGATTAAAACAATAGATCACCCCATTCAGAGGGGGCTCCAATAACCCAAACCACGTGGGCTCCGTGGTGGGGGTGTGTGGGAGGTGAAAAGCATACTTTTGAGGAGAGGAAGGCACAGGGAAGAGCATTTGTCTCAGTGGTGTGTGTCCTGTCTGCAGAGGGCCTCATCATCCTGTCTGGATGCGACTGAGGAGTGGAGCCCCAGACCTCTCCGCACTGGCCACTTGCCAGGTAGCCCTAGGTTTGGACAACACTGGTGGTCTCCTGCTGCAGGTACGTCTCTGGGGTGGGGACTTAGAGGGGTACAGCCCCAGGGAAGTAGCAGAAATAAAAGCTGTGCCCAGCTTCTCTCTCAGGGCACAGCTCACTTCTGAGGGGGCTGGGGTACAGGGTCAGGCCCTGAACCAGGTTCTGGACTAGGTGTAAGCCCATTGGTGAAGGCAGGTTCTGGACCTAGGTGTAAGCCCGTTCCCACCCAAGACGCTGTGAGTCTTTGCATCCAGGGGCCATCTGCAGGCTGCTGGGGTTCAAAGCCTGGCTGGGCCACTTTTATGCAGGGTGGACTTGGGCAAATTACTTAACTGCTCTGTGCTCAGTTTCCTCACCTATCAGCGCTGATTGTTGCACTTACCTGAAGGATCCCAGTGAGGCTCCAGTGAGGTAACACGTGTGAGAGTCTGAGCAAGGACCGGGTGATTTTAACTGTTTACCAAGTGGTGGCTGCCAAAGCGGTCCGTGGAATTGCTGAGGTCGACCTGCATGGTGGAAAAGCATGTTGGGGGGCGCCTGGGTGGCTCAGTTGGTTAAGCGACTGCCTTCGGCTCAGGTCATGATCCCAGGGTCCTGGGATCGAGTCCCACATCGGGCTCCTGGCTCAGCGGGAAGCCTGCTTCTCCCTCTCCCACTCCCCCTGATTGTGTTCCTGCTCTCGCTGTCTCTGTCTCTGTCAAATAAATAAATTAAAAAAAAATCTTTAAAAAAAAAAAAAAAAGAAAAGCATGTTGGGGCAGATGTGGTCTGGGTACCCAAGGACTTGGAGTGAGGGGTGAGCTTCTTGGGCCTCCCAAGGGTCTCCCCCCTCTTTAAGTCCCAAGAGATGACTTAGACACTGGGCCCCACCAGCCGCTTCTCCAGAGTCACTCGCCTGTCAGGAACAGTGAAGGGAAATTGAAAACACTAAGTAATTGATGCATGGCTGAGGCTGGGTGTGGTGGTTCAGGTGCCAGACCACCTGGCCTTGAGAGGTCAAGAGTCATCAGGGAAGGTCGTTTGGAAGGGATGGACTTAGTGTGGTTTATATTAAAGGAACATTCTCGTACATCTTTGTGATGGGGGAGCGGGGCCTCAGACCTAGAGTGGTCCGAGAATGGGTAATCCTCTATCCTGGGGGCCAACACAGTCCTGGTCTGTGTATTGTCTCAAAGTTAGTATTATTAGTGCCTCTTTTCACTGCCAGAAGTGTCCTGATTTGAGTAATAAATTACACAATCTGAGCCATAGGTCAGACTTTATCCATCAGAGCTGGCTGCCCCCTGAGTGTCAAGGTGTGTCAGGTGGGCTGGGTAGGGCTGGTCTGAGAAACTTCCATGTAGGGTCACAGCATTTGGGAGCCTGGGCAGCACGAGAGTCGGGGGTGGGGTGGGAGGGTGGATGGACAGAGGGTGGCTTTGAGCTCAGTTCCAGCTGGCAGCATGCAGGCCTGGGACGACAGCCAGGGACCACAGTGCTTTGTCACCTGGGTCCTAGCTGGGGATGTTTTAGCTGGAAGAGATAGGAAATACTGGTCTGGCTTAACTTTTTCATTTTCCTATTAATAATGACAGTAGTAAACATGACTACCTTTAAATAAGCACTAAGTGCTAGGTGTGTGTGTGTGTGTGTATAAAATATTGATATATTCTGTATACTCTATAATGAATAGTATGCATACACAAACACACTTCTTTAAATAGTCCGCTGATGCAGAGTGAGACAAAAAAGGGGAAAAGAAGGGACCCTCTTCATGTGACACCACTGTTAAATGGCAGAGGTGGGATTCAGACCCAGGTGCTTTTGACCTCAGAGCTGGCGTCCTTTGCAGCTCCCCCACCCTCCCCTCCGGGCATCAGAATCTGGCATGCCTCTTGCACAACCCTGCTGCCCAGGCTGGGCCTGGAAGATTGGGATTGCTGGGGACATTTCTGTCCCTGTCTATCCCTTGCTCTCCCCGGGGCTGGCTCCGGCAAGGAAAGGCCAAGCTCAAGGCCACGTGAGGAGTTCCCAAGCTGTCTTTCATCCGGTCCCGCAGTTATTTGTTCAGCATGCAGTGCAAATTTCCCTGTCTCAAAACATGGAATCTGGTACAGCTTTGCGTGGATCAATGTCCAAGCCCTTTCAAGTTCTGGAGAAAGTTACTCCTCTCCAAAGTTCAGACCTGCCAGACTCAATAACTCCACAAAAATGCTTGGATGAAAATTGCTCCAAGCAATCCCAGCGGAAAGCCAGCACCTCACCCCTCGTTTAAAGTTATGATCCTTATCATAATTAATTCAATAAAGAAGTAATGTGCTTCAACCTAGGCAGAGAGAATAATTTTCTGTCCTGACTGGTATAAACTTTCAACTAGGGACATTTAAACTCTGGGTCTGAGCTCTCGCAGCAAGTAATAAATTGCAGACCCAGGCAGGGCTGCAGAACCCCGTTTAAACTGCGGTAAATAGGCCGCTATTGACGAGAGGAAGATTCGGATTCGGATGGGCAGCTCTAATAAATAGCAGAGTGTTGTTTATAAACCCTGCAGTCCCGGCTGGCCTCCGCCTTGAGACACAGAGCAGCATTTGCTTGTTGAAAGCTCCAGAGTGTTTGATCCTTGCGCTTGGTAGACCCACCTTGAGTCTTGAATCTAAAATCCATTTCCTTCCATAATTGAAAGGTAGGATTAGCCTGGCTTCTAAACAGACTAACACATTCTCAAGTGGAGATACTGACTTAGAGACCAAGCCAACCCATCCCAGAGCTGCATTTTCCTACTTGGTCCTTGGAGGTTCGGGTGATTAAAGTTCATTCTGGATTTGTTTTGAACACGTTCAGAGTAATGAGGCTCCTGGATGGTCCCAGAAGCCCATTAGGTTTACAGAAATTACAAGTTTAGCAATCAAAGTCTTTGGAAACAAGTAAAAAAAAAAAAAAAAGAAGGAAAGTCAGTTGTCAGTTTTAATCAAAACAGCTTTCAGATTGCGTATTATGGGAAGAGATGAATTCGACATCCATTGTTTTCTGAAAAGAAGTCAATGATGGGAAGGCAGGGTTCTTTAAAGTGATTAAATTTGGGAACATCAAGACAATTGTCTGACTGGGTTTCTTTGGTTCCTGGCTATAAAGATTTTGGATACCTCCTTTGTGAACCGACAGCAAGCATGCATTCCAAAACTCAAGAGGGCCTTTCTCATCAATTTTGTGGGGTTGAAAACAATTGTGTTATTGGCCCGCATTCCACTCCATCGGCCTCCAGCTCAGGCAGAGATGCACTATGACAAGGCTCACTGCCCCGGTAACCGTTCCAAACCTCGCCGGGATTGCAGAGCACTAGATCCAAGATGAATAGCCGGTTCTGGAGAAGTGACTGAGCATACTCATGGATGTTATCTATCAAAACACACAAAGTACACACACTAGACAGCCGAGACTTTTTATCTCACCAAAAATGTGAAGGGCGGCCCTGGGGGAGGGGAGAGAAGCAGCCCTTTGAAACCTGGATGGGGAAGAAGCCAGGTGAGAGGATGGGGCCGCTAATTAAATATGTCAGGTCTGGGTACCAACCCCTTATGACATTTTTGGAGCACGGAGAAATGTAAATGAATAACAATATATCAATAATAGCAATAATTGCATGCCACACACATTGACCACTTTCTGTGCGCTTGTAAAAAAAAAATAATCTAATTTTCTGTGTGTGTCTTACCTGTATTTGTGTCTCCTGCTCAAGGTACAGAGTGTAAAACTTGAAGTTGATGTTATTTCAGCTCTTGATATGGTCAAATATTTCTGGTGCTGGGAGGCTGGGTTTTTTTCTTTCCAGTCAATGTTTTTTAAGTGAGGAAAACATCCAGTTTATGATTTGTAATACCGGATATCCAATTTAAAAAAAAAAAAAGGAAAGGACAATTCAACAACAGTAACTTAAGTAGTAAACTAAGATAAGCACTCAAACGGCTTAGTGGCTGCGTGCTGTTTCTAAGCATCCCCCTCTGACTGCTCCTGGCCCTTTCGTCGGCCACCCTGTCTGGGGTGAGGACTCTCCAGGCCCCCCAGATGGCTCAGATGTCAATAGTGTCTGTGACATTGTCTCCCCAGTAAGAAGTGGCCTTGAAGACTTTTTCTCTCTTAAACCTGGGTCAGCACTACCCAAGGATTTCAAACAGACCCAATAAGGAGGCTGGAACTGGCCCAGGAGGGGACCCTGGGAGGCGCGTGCAGATTAGAAGAGCAACTGAAATCCACTAAGCTGAGGCTCAGTCACTTTCACGACACACGCATTTGAGCCAGCACGTTTGACCAACGCTCACAACCCCTGCCCGCGCCCCCTTCTACCCCCCAATCCCTCTTGGATTGATTAAATTGGCTCAAGATGACACCAATAATTGGCTCAAGATGGGGCTTCGACAGGCCCAATGATCCATATCTTCGCATTCCCTAAAATCAGTCCTTTCAGCTCTGTGTTGGATTTAGGATGGTTTACATTGGCTCCGTCACAAACATTTTAATAAAGTCCCAGAGAAACCGCAAACGGGTGACATCATTGGATGGTGTTAAAAAAAAAAAAAAGAGTCCCATTTTGTAAAAGAGAGGCTGGGCCTCCGGAGTGTGATCACACTCTGTCCGCCCGTTTGGTCATTCAACAATCATCTGCTGTAATTAGGACCATAATATTTAAAACGGGGTGCGGTGGAGGGGGGCGGGTGGCCGGCAGAGGACATTAGCTAATAAGTCAAAAACAAATACGAATATTTTGACATAAAGTAGCCAAGAAGATGAACGACCGTAGGGTGGGTGTGCAGCTCCAGGGCTGAGGGGTTGCAGCCTGGACTCGGGTGGAGGTGCTTGGAGCTTTAATTGTAAGGACAGCCCCCTTGTCCCCTGTCCCTGGAGGCCAAGACCAGAGGGTTGGAGAGGGGAGCACTTCAGAGCCTAGGGATTCTTGCTAGGAGGGCTTCTTGCTGAGGGGCGGACTATAGGGACCTTTCATTTTCTTCTCTCTATTCTTCTCTTTACTTACCCTGAACTCTAAGGGCGTATATTAGTTTTATAATCAGAAAAAAAAATCAACTGTGTTTTTTCAAAAATTAATATAGCAATTTTGATCATGTCCAATGACTATAATTATGTATTAGACTGAAAATGTCTGGAATAAAATGCACTATTAATGTTATGGGGGTTCTCTCTGGGTGGTAAGATTAGGAGAGCATTTTGTCTTCTACTTTTTTGTGAATTATTTTTGTAGTAGATAGAAAGTTTCAAAGGAAAGTGAAATACTGAAACCTGAAGAAAATGACTTTGATTCATTTGAACATGGATTAAAATATGTATGTGTCCAGCACCCCTGCAATAACTACAAGCTGCTGTGGTTGTTTTAGCATTGTATTGTGTTTTAAAAATACATTTCACTCACACGATTATGAGTTTAGAAGAAGCAAGATATTTCTAAATGGCAGCACCCAGCTTCCCAGCTGAGGAGGGGATGTATGCCGATCTCCCTGCGTGTCAGGACCACCACACCATCTGAGGTGAGTTGGTGTGCTGGTGGGTCCCCCTCACCTCCTGTTGTTGCTCCCTCAGAAAGGGCTGATGCATATGATGTGCGCCTCCCTGTCAGCCTGCTGGGCTGAAGTACTGTTGTAGATTTCCCAGGATAATCGATCCATTATGGCCATCACAATTAATTGACTTTTCTGTGACTCAGGGTCAATCTGATGCCAGAACCTACCTTGATCACTTTTTCTAGCGAGAGATTTCAGGATTGTTTTGTTTCATTTCCTTTGTAAACGTATCCATAGTCTTATGGTTCACACTAGAAGGGGGATCTGGGGACTTTAGACTCCACTTAAAAAATAAAAGAGAAGAGGGAAGCACAGACTATGTGATGTGTCTGTGTGTGCACACGTGTGTGCCTATGTGCATATGACTGTGTTTTTTTTTAATAATATTTTTTTCTTTTAAAGGCTGGAACTGACCATAATGACTCGCTAATGCGGGCCTCATTTTGCTGATCGGAGATCGGGCACATGGAAAATACCTGTTGCTTTAACTAAATACGTCTCATATGAGAATTAGACCCTGTTCCTTGTGCTAAACAAATGCATTACATTTGCACAATGTAAACTCACTGCTTTAACTCCTGTTTGACCCCAAAATATTTCAGGGCTTATTCTTTGTGTCTTTCCTCCCTGTCTTATTTTTTTTCTTGGAGAGAAAGGGCAAAGGAGAGTGGACTCTGAAAGAGACAGACATGAGATCTAGTCCCTTTTCTGTTTCTTGCTGTGTGGCCACGGCATGTCACCTGCCCTTTGCAAGACTGTAGCCTCTCTCATCTGTAAAATGAAAATAACCTTCAGTTCATGACGTGATGGGTGTAGAGCACCGAGCACACACTCTGTTTCGTCCAGGTTGACGGAGGAAGGTGACGTTCAGAGGCAGAGGCTCTGTGGCGTGGGAGAAGAGCGTTGGATGAGGAGTACGAGAGAGTGTCGTTTTAGTCACAGCTGAGTCACTTTGGAGAGTCACATCTTGTCTCAGGGACTCAGTTTTCCCCCATATGACCCCGGGGAAGCAGAGTGTGGAGCCTGTGGGTCAGGAGCTCAGCTGCCCGGTTTCCCATCCTGGCCGCACAACCTCGGGTCACTTTACTGTATTGTGTGACTTTCCTCCTCCATAAAGACAGAGTGGTCATGACAATTAATGTGTTGCAGTCCCGACAGCAGTGTGACGAGTGCTGTGGGAGATCCGCTTTGCCATCACTCTGACGCTGATGTTCTCCCAGGTCCCTTAGGGCTCTGTCGATTTTTGATTTCTGCTTCCTTTGCCCTCATCGTTTCAGGGAAGGCTGATTTTTTATTTTATTCTTCAACATTAAGGTAACTGCAAACATATTGTTGAAAGGAAATAAAAGGTACTTTTCAGGCTTTAGTCTGCAATAACTTAAAGAAAAGGACCCAGAAAAAAAAAAAAAAATCAAGGACCCAGCACTGTCTTGATTCTGCACAAATGTTCGCCTCCTTCAAAGAGGCAAGAAAGCAAGTCCTGCCAGATCTGATTGTGCAGACCCGGAGGATCTGATCGCCCGTCACTAAGGCTACTAATCAAATTTCCATCCAATATGCTCACGCAGGATTTCCTGATCAAACACTTAAGCCTGCCCCTCTGCACCCCCATTAGCTAACATGTTTTATATGCAGAGGGGTCATCAAAAGTGTAATTGCCTTAAAGAAACTTAATCCTGCATTCTTGTCAACTCGAAGATAGCTAATAATGCTCGCTAGCTGATATTTTCCCAACATCAAGAGTGCACCAGAAATTAGGATCTTGTTCTTAGTCTTCCTCACAGTAGATGTTGAAACCGAGGTGTATAGATATCTCTCATGGGCCAGGTAAAAAAAAAAAAAGAAAAAAAGGATGAGTTTTCTCTAAAATTAGCTGGCTTCCCTGGGAAAGCACATTGGTACCACACGATGCTAGAAGATGGAATAGGGCCGTGAAGAGCCAAGCCCAGTGGTTTCTCAGCGTTGATGTAACGTTATTCCGGCGACCAAGTTCAAACCTTACATTTGGATGTTTCTGAGGATATCGCATCTATTTTAGATCCATCTTAATTTGATCAGATCACATTGTGGAGTACCTGCAAAAAGAGGTTTGCTAGATGCCTGATGAGCAAGTGCCTCACAAAGTGAAAGTACGGCACTTTGAAAGAAAGTGTGATTATGTGATTATTGATGTTAACATGAGCTATTGTATTTAAGAAAGGTAAATAAAAGCATTATGTGACTGATGTTGGTATATTATGTGAATATATTCTAAACGTATCACCTGCCTAACATATCGGTATATTGTCATGGTTTATGGCTTTTGAGATTCTTGTTTGGGCAGTCGATCGGGGAATTATTTTCTTGAAAATCGAGATTTTTTTTTTAAGCTCTTATTTCACAAAGGTGTTTCTCATATTTGAAGCAGATTTTGATTCCGTGTCAAGTAATCACTAAGAGCAAATGTGTTTCAGGTTATCTCTGCCGTGTGTTCTCCCCTTTGGTGAGCAGGTTGAAACTGGCTCTGGCCTGAGAAGCTGTCCTGTTTGTCCTAGCCCTGTGCCGACGTTAAGTGTGTGTGCATGCACACGTGTGTTCGTGCGCACACGTACTAGGGTGGACACAGCGGTGATGCCTCGCTGGGACTTGTGGTTTGAATGAGAAAGGGCCCCAGTCAGGCTGGGACAAGCAGGTCAGGAAATTTAACCTGACTCTCCCAACCCCAGTCATCACCGGCGGGGTCTGGAAAGGCCAGCTTTGTCAGGACTCAGGATCCTTGGTGTCTGAGTGGCAAAACCGATTTGAGGTCCTGTCTGTTCTGCCCTAACATTTGCCCCGGCCTCCTCCGCCCAGCACCCACTCTCCCTGCTTCTGTGCACGGGGCCCTGGTTCTCTTGACGGGGGTACGGAGTGAGTGTGATTACCCCTGACTCCACTCTGGGGTAAGGTCAGGGGTCACCTGCATGGGTTTACTTGGCTGCTTTGGAAAGACAAAGAAAATGTGTTCCTTGTGTTTGCGGGGGAGAACGGAGCCTGCCACCGGGGTCTGGAGAGGCCAGTGTAAAAAGAACATGTAACAAAGACATGAATGAAGGGTACAAGTTTCAGTCGTTTGAAGAGGTTGAGGTACAAGCCCGGGAGGGAGGAAGGGGTCTCCCCTCCTTATAGATGAGAGATTAAGTGGCCCATCAATGTCGTAAGGACCCTTGGCAACCCCGCTTTTCTCCTGCCCCAGATAAAACCCAGCCCTGTCCCCTCCAAGCCCGGGCTCTGTCCCCTACTCCGCCCTGCCCCCTAAGGAAATACTATGCACTGGCACCCTGCAAAGAACATGCATGCACACAGTCATACCTGGAACATGGTGCTCCATATGACTCCAATGACCGTGTGGTCTGGAGCTGTGCAGACAGAAGAGAAAGGATATTTCCTCTCCATCCCAGACACCTCTGGATGGGACATCCTGGGAGGAAGTCCACAGACATCCCGACATTAATCATCCTAGGTGTCATCAGAGGGTGTCTTGGGAAGAGGGCTTGGGAATTCCCATCAGCACCTCCCTGCCAACCACCGGAAGGAGTCTAAGTAGATAAAGAAATTAAATAAATAATAAATAAATAAAATACGGCCTAAATCGATTTGGTGTTCTTGCTGAGCAACTTTAGCTCTGAGACAAATCTGGCTGCCTCCCCGTCTTCTTAACGAATTCTGCCCCTGATCCTCTTCTGTATAAACATGGAGACAACCTTTGCTAACAAGTGTCTACATTGGCTCTTTCAACATATTTTGTTTATTCAATACAGTTAGTCTGCATTTTGTCAGGCCCTGATTTAGGGGCTGGGCACACAAGTGAATAGGACGTGTCCTGGAGCCCACAGGCTGTCCAGGGAGGTCAAGTGCTCAGGCCCGCACTCAGGTCGAAAGGTGCTTAAGGCGCTCATTACGCTTGTGCTTGCTGCAAGGACATGCCGCGTGCTGAGCTACCGCGAGACAGCAATTCTTAGCCCATTTGTATTACAGGAGGGCATCCCTTTATTTATTCTTTAACATAACCAGGTCTTTGAACTGGGCTTGTCTTAGGCTGGGTAGGACAGAGGCAGAGAAACGGTTCCTTTTGGGCTGTTTGGGCTGCTTGTGGAACACTGGTTGTTACTCGATTGCACTGGATGATCCATGTCTGATTTGACAAATGACTCAGCAATTTGATATTTTGCTAGTAAAAAAAAAAAAAATCCCCCCAACAGCTGAATGCAAAACTCATTTGATATGTTAATATGACATAAACTCAGAGAATGCCTATGCTTGGCATGTCCTGAAAGGCTGTGGACCAGCCTCCCATTTAACAGATGGGGACACTGAGGCCTGGAGGGTAAAGGACTTGCTCAGAGAAGCAATGTGAATCATCAGGCGGCAGAGTATGGGTGTGTCTGTTACTAGGGCATATGTCCAGTGTGTTTATTGCCACAGTTAGAATGCTCTCAGTTACCCCAGGCAGCCACATAACTTGACATAGCTCAGGAAGTAATTCCAATGTCAAGAGTTTCACATATTTTTCAACTTTGTTTTACCAAAACGCATCTGCTGTTCAGAAACATCCTTACGTCTTTTAGGAGAAACATCTCGAAAGGACAATGGGAATATTTTCTATTTTTATAATGATGTCTGATCTTTTACCTTTGGGAGATTTGTATTTAAACCAACTCAGCTTGCCAACTTCCCTTAAAGAAAAAGTCATTAAATTTCCAATTGGAAATTTGAGCATAAATGAGAGATTTCAAATGAAAACAGCAAGGAATTCTGCAAAGGCATCTGATCCTGCATCATACTTCCAAATCTTCTTTAAATTAGCTCTATGTCAAAAGGCTACATGGAAAGACCTTTTCTTTTGTCTGATAAAGGAAAAATTGGAACAATATCGCTTCACTTTAGGATCCAGGCGATCATTTGGTTTCATTCCAAGGAAAGTATTTTTTTTTTCTTTTTAAACTTTGGTCTGTAGCTGCACATGTGTGTGACTTTAATCAGTTTCTCTCATAACTTTCTTGCCATTTAAGCTATTCTATACTTACTGACCTTTTCTCAAATTGGATGGGTAGATCTTGTTTGTGATAGGGCATTTAGCTCCATCAGCAGAGAAGTATTTTACCTGAATGTGTATAACATTGCCCTGGTAGAAGAAAATAAAAGTTCTTCTGAAAAGGCAGCTGGGGAGCAAGATGAGTTCATTGCCCCAGTGCCTCCTGGGGCTGTTCCTTATCAAAGCATGTGATTCCGTATCAAAAAAACGTGACCATGGAGAAACACTTAAAGACCCGCGACTCCATTAGCATCTCCTCCAGTTTCGCTCAGGCCTTTTTTTCTAGAATCTCAGTGACCAAGATAACTTCTCACCAAGACTTAAGAGCCTGAGTCTGTCCTCAAGAGACGTCTTCCCCAGAGACGCTCTGTCCCTAGTAGCCTAATTCCATCTTCCGCCTCAAGGTCACCCTGGCCCTGTGGTGATGTGATTGTGTCTGGTGCAGGTCTCAGTCAGAGGGGCAAAAGTTTTAGTGTCACAGACCTCCCAGGAACCAGATAGTCTAGGGTGCGGCGAGGCCACGTCAGAGACTGCTGCTTTGGGAGTGAGAACTTCATTCCTTCCTCCACTTGTTCTCTCAGCAGACATTTTATGAGTACCTACCCTGTGTCCAATCCATGCCAGGAACCGGGCACCATGCTGTGGGCCCTCATGGTTTGTCAGCAAACTCCGTTATGGAATAGGTGTTACAGAATTGAGGGAATGGGCCTCCGGAAGTCCAGAAATCACCCAATGGCCTTCACCATGAAGTGATGTTCTTCTTGTGTCTGCCTCAGAATCTTGAACACATCAAACACAGTGGGATTCTTGAACCAGCCAAGAGGTAATGAGAGAATACTCAGACATTTAGACCTTTAGAGCAGAACAAAACTGTTAGCTAATTATAGGTACATTTTTCCAGAACATTCTCCCTAATGGGAAGAGATGTCATGGGAGGTGGGAGGCCGATCCAAATATTTATATTCCCTTCCCTTCTCCCTCCCTTCATTCCTTTTCCTATTGTGCACCAGGAATAGAACCACCACCTCTGAAAGACATACCCAGAAGCTGTTTTTCCAGAATGATGTTAAGCTTGCACTCCAAACAGGACCAACCCGGGGTAACTGTGCCTCTTGGGTTTTGGCTTTCAGCGTACTTCCCAGTCCTTTCTGGTCTTTTCTTTCTATCCCATTTCCTTCTTCCTCCTTGCTCCTCTTCCTCCAATTCCATTCTTCCTTCAAACCCCTTCCCTTAGAAACCCAATTTTCATCAAGAGTTTAGGAACTTTTCTGCCTTCCTCCAAGAGGCATTTGGATTTTGAATAGGAACCAAGGAAGCAGTGTTCAGGCAACAAGCTCCTGGTATTTATTTTGGAGCTGATGTGTAGGGATGAAAACACCATCCAGGGAATGGTGGGGATGGGGGTGGCTACTTTCTGGGTACCCTAAGCCAAGTGGGGCATTGCCTTCTCCTTCTACTCTAGACTGTGGACTTCCTAGGGCCAGGCAGGGATTGTTCTCACTTGTGTCTCCAGAACCCAGCACCAACCTGGTGCTCAGAGAGGGCTCCTCCAGAGGAAGAATGAATTTGTGCACAGCATCAGCCCTCCTCCCTGGGACTTGTAGGCACCCATGTTAGCTTTCGGCATCACTACTTGCTACTCTTTGCTCTCTCCTCCTCCATCTCCTGTTTTTCTTCACTTTGCTTTTCCAGTAACTAATCAACCAGTGCATGAGATCCATATGATTTTTCTATAGAATTTTGAAAGTTTTTTCTGTAGCATGATGAATTTTTCCTAATGGTTCATGTATGTTTGGGAAAAATGGGTAGTGTTAGTTTGTTGTGTATTCAGTTCTACTTACAGCTTTTAGAGCAAGATTGTAATTACTCATCTATACCCCTACTTATTTTTTTCTACTTGATTTATTGGTTTCTGAGCAAGAAGTGTTAAAATCTCCCCTTTTGATTATAGATTTGACTGTATCTTCTTTTGGTTTCTATTTTTGCTTTATATATTTTTAAGGTCTGAGTCAAGTGTATTAAAATTCATGATCTATATCTTATAGGCGTTTATCAGGGTGAAACTTTCTTCTTTGTCCTTTGATTTTTTTTTTTCCTTTTTGGTCAAGCATTTTATGTTTTCTGATATTACTATTAACATCTGTTTTCTTTATCATTTGCCTTATATGTATTTTTCTTTTGAAAACATTTTCTTTTAAGTAGAAGAGAACATTAAAGAGCACACGTATTCACACACCAAGAATTAATAACTATTGACATTTTCTTCCTCCTTCTCTTTTGTTAAAAAATGAAACATCACAGTTAGAGCTAAAGGTCTCTTAACCAATGTTCCCTATCTCCCCCAGATTTCCCTGAAGCATCCACTATCTTGAGTTTGGTGGGTGCCATTCCCATGTGTTCTTTGTGCTTTTACATACATGCATGTATACAATCAGATTTTGTGGTTTTAAGTCTACATAAATGATGTCATACTTTATGTAGGATTCTGCACTTTTCATTTTAAATGTGCACTGTGTTTTTAAATATCCACCTTGTTGGTGTATGTAGACCTTGTTCTTTTAACTGTTATATAGAATTCTATCATATAATAATACACCACATTTTATTTATCTATTTACTTATTGATGGACATTTATGTAGGTTCCCATTTTCCACTCTTATAAACAATGCTGCCAAGTACATCCTTGTACAAATCCTGTACATGACTAACTATTGCTAGATCTCTCTCCAGACTGGTGCACTATTTCATACCCCTGACGACATGTTGGAGAGCTCATCTCAGGTGTATACCAGTAGGCAGAATCTCTGAATTGTGGAATACGTGCATTTGCACTCTTACTGGATACTGCTAAAGGCTCCCTAGTTTGGTTGTGCCATTGGTAGTCCAACCTCCAGAAACATAAGAGAGGACCCCTTTTCCCAGTTCCTCATTTGTATTTGATATTGTCGATGCTTTAAAATATTTGCTCATCTGTCAAGTGCAAAACAAAATATTGTTTGTTGTTTTGATTTACGTTCCCATGGGGTTGAACATGATTATTGGCCTTGAAACTTTACTCCTTTTGGGTGGGGTAGCATTTTTCCATTCCTTAGATACTTTTCTATTTTTTTCAGCCTAATCTGTGACTCATTGATTTTGAAGAGGAGATTTTAATTTATTAAATTATTTTAATTTCTGAAATATTTGAATGTATTATTGACATCTTATTTTATGTTTTCATTTACAGTATTATTGTTTCTCTTTCCTATTCTTTGTTGTATTGATAAAGTTTACTTAGTTCCATTTTCATTCTGTGTTTGCCAGCAAATTTTTATTGTCAATATGTAAAGGTATTATTCCATTCATGTCTAGAATTAGTAACACCTTTCTTTTGATCTGGAGTCCATCTTTAGGCCATCATTTAGAGAGAGGTTGTAGATGGAATGATTTCTGAATTCTTGAATGTTTGAAGGTAACTTTAGCCTGTTTTCATATTGGAATGATTTTTTGACTGGGTATAGAACTTTGGGTTCAAAATATTTTACTTGATTTATTTTTAACCCTCAAAACATTAGTTATTTCTCCATTATTTTCTTGCATTTACTGTTGCTCAAAGAAGTGTCTGTTTATATGATTCTTTTTGCTCTACATATTATCTGTTTTTCTCTTCTCTGGGAATATCTAGGAATAAGAATTCTTCTTAAGACTATGAAGTATGAATTATTTACCATTTATTTATAATCTATCATAGAGTTCATTGATAGTCATTTTCAGCTGACTTAGTACTTGGTTCATCTTTTTAATTTTGGGGACTACAACTTTGGGCAATTGTCTTCTATTTATTTTTTCCTTTTCTTGGAGCTTCTGATGCAGAGTAGACTTTATTATTCTCCTCAATCCATAACCCATTTGCCTTCTGGTCTGTGTATAACTTCCCCTGTTTAATTTCACCATTTCTTTTCTCTCTTATCACTAATCTACACTTCCATTCCCCCTCCCTCTCCAATGGTACCCTTTCTAATGCTTTTGGTATTTATCTTTGCCCTACATAGGGTTTTTGTTTATGTACATATTTCCCCTTCCTTCCTTCCTTCCTTCCTTCCTTCCTTCCTTCCTTCCTTCCTTCCTTCCTTTCTTCCTCCCTCCCTCCTTCCCTCCCTCCTCCCCTCCCTCCCTTCCTCCTTCCCTTCCTTCCCTTTCTTTTTAAAAAAGATTTTATTTATTTTAGAGAGAGGGAGGGCATGTGCAAGTGAGCGAGTGAGCAGGGGGAGGAGCAGAGGGAGAGGGACAAGCAGACTTGCTAGATTTATCCCCCAAATGTGTGTCTACTGCTGGATACTCCCATCACCAACAGAAGTCATTGTATCCCTAACATTTTGTCAGCATTGGCATTATTGAGTTTTCTAATTTTTGTTCATCTAACAAGAACATAGGAATTTCTCTTGGTTTAATTTGCATTTCTCTAATTTTTAAACATTTTAGTGATTTCAGTTTTCTCTTTTTGATTGCTGTTCTTATCATTTTCCCCATATATTCTTCTGTTGGGTTTCCTGGTATCTGTTTTGTTGCTGATTTTTTAGGAGTTCCTCATATAGTCTAGAAATTAGATCGTTGTCAATTTAATACATCGCAAATATATTCTTCCAGTCTTCTGCCTATAGTTTTGTTTGTGATGTCTGTCAGTAAAGAAAAATCTTCAGATTTTATTTAATCAAATCCATTTTTATTTATTTACTAATGTATTGCTCATGATTTGTGGTTTGGGGATTTTATTTAAGAAGTCCTTTCCCGGGGCGCCTGGGTGGCTCAATCAGTTAATAAGTGTCTGCCTTCAGCTCAGGTCATGATCCCGGGGTCGTGGGATGGAGTCCTGCTTCGGACTCCCTGCTCCGCAGGAAGCCTGCTTCTCCCTCTCCCTCTGCTGTTCCCCCTGCTTGTGCTCTCTCTCAAATAAATAAAATCTTTATTAAAAAAGAAAAAGAAAAAAAAGGAAGTCATTTCTCACCTCTAGAGTACAGAGGTTTATTATCTACTGCCAACTTTATAGTTTACATTAAACTCTTAAGCCTTTAATCCATCCGAGTTCCATCTCACCATGCACTGTAGTTTAAAAAGTTCTCTAAAGTGAGCCATTTTCCCCAAGACAATCTTCTAAGGAGGCCATCTTTTCCACATTCATTTGTGATTGTCACTTTTATCTTATCAAATTCCCGTATACGCAAGGGCAGTTCTCCGAGCTCTTCCAATTGTACCACTGTCCATTTGCCTGTCCTTGTACCAGCAACAGACCTTTGTTACTGTTATGGCTCAGTAGTATGTCTTAATAGCTAGTTGAGCAATTTCAAAATAGTTGAACTATTTCTAGTCTTTTATTATTCCCTATATATTTCCAAGTAAGTTTATTAAGATTAAAAAATCCTCTTGGAATATCAATTGTGATCACATGGCATGAGATTGTTTGGAGCAACAGTGGTATCTTTATAATAGCAGACGTTCCCATCTAAAAGTGTGGGATGTCTACTCAAATCTTCTTTATGCCCTTTAATAGTGGCACTGGACGTTCTTTGTCAAGATAATTCTTGGATGATAGCTTTCCTTGCAATCCTGAGTGACATCTTATTTTTTTGGTTACATTTTCTGGTTATTTCTCGTTTTGAGAATGCTGTTGAGTTTTGTAACTTGCTATTATATCTGACAACTTGCTAAGCTCTCTTTTAATTTTAATATTTGTCTATAGATTCTGTTGGTTCTTCTTGCCTGGAGCTTTTGAAAGGACCAGACTGAACTATTTAGCAGTTGCTCTGTGTGTGTGTGTGTGTGTTTAAATTTAGATGAATGACATGGTGTAGTCCTCTTTCTGTTCCTTTCTTTTTTTGGTCACTCAACACAATGTTTCCAAACACTACCCAGGTAACTATATGTATTTCAACATAATTCCTTCTGCTATCTGCATTGTGTGCCACTACCATTTATTTATCCATTTTCTTAGTGATTAATTTCTAGGTTGCCCCCACTCCCTGCTGCAAGAAACAGTGCTGTGATAATCAGCCGTATATATGTTTCTTTATGGGGCTGTGCACCAATTTGTCCAGAGCAGTATCAGGAATGGAATTGTTAGGTCATTGAGAATATGTGTACTGCATTTCACTAATTGCTTCCAGATTGTTCTCCAGCGTTACTGTGCCACTCTGCATACCCACTGGTGTTGAAACAGAACTTCTTCCCTCGTATGCACCATCACTGTCATTTGTTATTATTGCATTTTATAGTTTTTACTACTCTAATGGCGCCTTTGTGGCTTGTTTGATTGCTCTTTTTCTAATTACTGATGAGACCTAGTATCTTTTCATAAAATTGTTAGTTATTCTGGTTTGAATTGCCTCCTTGATTTTTGAGAGTGCCTTTAAATTCTTGTAAATATCTACTCCTGACCTGCCATTGGTCTATTTACTTTGTCCAGGGTATCTTTTGTTGCATATTGTTTGCCAGGATAATTCCTGGATACTTTGTTCTTTCTGCTGCTACCATGAATGGCATCTTGTTTTCTGTTATAACTTGGTTGTTGTTACTGTGGAGAATATATTGATTTTTGGAAATTGATCTTATCTCTGGCAACCTGGCTAAACTCTTCTTATTTCTATTGTTTATTCGATTTTGTTGCATTTTCTATGTAGGTAATCAAATCATATGCAAATAATGAGTTTTGTTTCTTCCCTGCCTACCTTTAACCTTTTCTTTCTTTTTCTTGTTTTACTCTGCAGGCTGGGGCTGCTAGTATTAGGTGGAACCTAGTTAAAGCAGTGATAGAGGGCATCTTTAATTGGTTGCTGATATTAGAGAGAACGTGTCTAAAGGTTTTCCATGGAGTATGTTTACACCATTTTTAAATCTATAGTCGTTGTCAAGATAAGGAAGTTGCAGCCCTTCCTACTTTTCTGAGAACTTCTCTCTTAAATAGTTAGATTTTTATCAGAAATATAGGCTGTGTGTTTTTGTACCCAATGACACACTTGTATAATTTTCTTCTTTAGTTCATTAATGTGTGAGTATAGTAATTTTAAAAATTTAATTTCAGGGAGCCTGGGTGGCTCAGTTGTTAAGTGTCTGCCTTCAGCTCAGGTCATGATCCCAGGGTCCTGGAATCGAGCCCCACATCGGGCTCTCTGCTCGGTGGGAAGTCTGCTTCTCCCTCTCCCACTCCCCCTGCTTGTGTCTCTCGCTGTGTCTCTCTCTGTCAAATAAATAAATAAATAAAATCTTTAAAAAAATTTTAATTTTAATATAATGCATACTTGTAAATACACTTTTGGATTCAGGTAACTAGCTATTATTAAGGATCTTGTTTTCTTTCCTTATAAGGTCCTCATCTGGCTTTGGAATCATGGATAAATGATTCCAGCCTCACAAAATGAGTTGGATAGCCTTCCCTTTTTCTGTTTTCTAGAACAGCTTGTATAATACAGACTTTAACAATTTCTTAATTGTGTTGGCTCTCCTTAAAGCCATCTAAGCCTCAGATTTTTCTTGGTAGTTGAAGAGGGCAGTGGCAGCAAGAGTAGTCTTTTATTATATAATTTCTATTTCTCTAATGGTTATTTTATTTCCAGTTTGTCTTTTGCCACATTTGGCACTGTAGATAGATTCTTTCCAAAACTTTATCTCCTATTATAATATGGACTTTTTTTTATAATTTAAAAGATTATTTTAATTTCAGCTGTAACTGAGATTATTTCTTCTTTTTTATCCTGCATTTTGCCTATAATTTTCTCCTTTTCCCTTTTTAAAGTTTTATTAATGTCTTAAAAAAAAACACCTTTAGTGTTTTCTATTGCTTTGATTTTTCTCTATTATCAATTTCTGCCCTTATTTTTTTCTTATATTATTTTCATCTTTCTTATTTTTCTTTTGGAGATACATTTTTTTGTTTTGATATTCCCCAAGCTTCTTAATTTACAGGCCAACTTTATCTGTAGTCTGATAAATGTATTTAAAGCTGTACATTTTTCTCTAAGTACCATTTTAGCTGCCCTGTATGGGTCTTACATGTAGTATAACTCAGATAAAAGTATTCATAATTTTTAATTGTAAATTTTAACCTTTAGTTGTGCTAATATTTTTTCTTTGCTAAATCAGTCTCTGAGAAGGGTGTGTCAAAATCTCCAACTAAAATTGTTGACTTAACTATTTTCTCTAGTTTATTAGTTGTTACTTTATATATTTTGAGTCTGTATCTTTAGCTACATGTATATAAATAATCTTTATGTCTTATAAATGCAGTAGTCCTTTTACTAGGGCCATAGTGTTCTTTTTTGTGAATTTTTTCACCTTAAAATCTATTTAGTCTCATATTAAAATTACCACTCTGGTTTTCTTTTGGCTCATATTTGCCTGTAGTATCTTCTTTTCGCAATCCTTTTATTTTTAAACAGTCTATATTAAAAAAAAAAAGGACCCATTCTGATAGTCTGTCTTTTGATTGGTGAATTTAATCTGACTACTAGGCTTACTGCAATTATTGTTATGTTGGGATTTATTTAAAGTTTTTTATTTCTTGTTTTTTATTTCCTCTCCTTTTGGATTATTTCATTTTCTCCTTTCCTAAATTCCACTGGATAGGTCGAATTTTTTTTTTAAATAATTTTTTAAGGATTTTTATTTATTTATTGAGAGAGAGAGAGAATGATAGAGAGCATGAGAGGGAGGAGGGTCAGAGGGAGAAGCAGGCTCCCTGCTAAGCAGGGAGCCCAATGCGAGACTCGATCCCAGGACTCCAGGATCATGTCCTGAACTGAAGGCAGTTGCTCAACCAACTGAGCCACCCAGGCGCCCTGGATAGGTCGAATTTTTGTCTGTTGATGTGAAAGTTGTGTATCTTGCATTTATTCTCACGTGGTTGCCTCTCGCTTACCAACTGTGCTTATTTTTTTTTTTAAAGATTTTATTTATTTATTTGAGACAGAGAATGAGATAGAGCATGAGAGGGTCAGAGGGAGAAGCAGACTCTGTGCCGAGCAGGGAGCCCGATGCGGGACTCGATCCAGGGACTCCAGGATCATGACCTGAGCCGAAGGCAGTCGCTTAACCAACTGAGCCACCCAGGCGCCCTCCAACTGTGCTTATTATCACCTTCTTCTACCTCTTTCTACATTTTTCTCCTGAATATGACAATTTCCTTTGCCCTCTCTTACTTCCTTCTGGTTTTCTCTCTCTACTTCCCATCATATCTGTCATCTAGAATTTTAGTTCTGGAGTTTCACAGATACCCCTTTTGTTTCATTAGTGTTTTTCTTATTTAGACTAAAATAAACTTTATTTATTTACCCATCCTTATATCCCTTAACTAGGGTTGCCAGATGAAATACAAGATGTCCAGTAATATTGCATAGGACATACTTACACTAAAAAACCTTCATTGTTTATCTGAAATTCATATTTAACCAAATATGTTATTGTTGTTGCTGCTTCCCTCCCCTGCTCCATATCTGACAACCCTATCCATGTTCCATAGAATCCTCTGGTATCTGTTTCTCTGAATGTGTCTTCCAGGAGTTGTTTTTGGTGGGGGCTTGTGTACGGTAAAGCATATGGGTCTCACATGACTGAAAGTGTCTTTATTTCATCCTTGACGTTTCTGTGACAGTTTTGCTGGATATAGTATTCTGGGTCCAAGTTCTTCTATTTCAGCACTTTGAAAATAACAGTCTCTACCTTCATGCGTATGGTCTTGTTGAGAAGACTCATGGCAATTTGATGCTTCTTTCCTTTTTTTTTTTTAGATTTTATTTATTTATTTATGGGGGAGGGGTGGAGGGGGGAGGGGTAGAAGGGGTGGGAGTGGAAGAGAATCCCAAGCAGACTCCACACTGAGTGCAGAGCCCTACACCAGGCTCGATCTCACGACCTGGAGATCATGCATGACCTGAGCCAAAACCAAGAGTTGGTTGCCTAACTGACTGAGCCACCCAGGTACCCTGATGCTTATTTCTTTGTAGGTGATTTGTTTTTTCTTTCTTGTGGCTTTAAAATTTCCCTTGTTGTCTTTGATGGCCTTTATTCTCACTGCACTGTGAAGAGATTTTTTTTTTTCTTGTTTACACTGTTTTTACAGGTCCTTTCATTCTGAGGCCTTATCTTTCTCTAATTCTGTGAAATTCTGAGCCATTCTTTCTTTCTTTTTTTTAATTATGTTCAGTTAGCCAACATATAGTACATCATTAGTTTTTGGTGTAGTGTTCAATGATTCATTAGTTGCCATTCTTTCTTCAAGTATTTCTTTCTTTCTTTTTTTTTTTTTAAGATTTTATTCATTTGACAGAGACACAGTGAGAGAGGGAACACAAGCAGGGGGAGTGGGAGAGGGAGAAGCAGGCTTCCTGCGGAGCAGGGAGCCTGATGTGGGGCTCGATCCCAGGACCCTGGGACCATGACCTGAGCCGAAGGTAGACCCTTAACGACTGAGCCACCCAGGCGCCCCTCTTCAGGTATTTCTCCCTGTTTTTTTCTCTATTTCTGAGAGCTCACTTGTTCTGCGGTTGACAGTTGTTCTTCTTACCCTTCCTATTTCTGAATTTTCTTTCATAATTGCCAATCCCTTCATGATGCTATCTGGGAGAGCTCATCAACCTGGTCATTGAATGTGCAGAGTCTTTCTTCAGCTGTAACCAGTCTGCTACTCCACCTGTCCATTGGGTCCTTTATTCCAATTAGTATGTGTGTCATGCCCAGGATTTCTCTTCTGTGGCATCTGGTTCTTGCTTTTTGTTTTGCAGTATCCTCTACATGTCTTTGAGGAAATTTAATATGCCAATTTTAAGTTGTTTTATTTGCCCATTAGTTTTGTTTCACATGGTAGAGATTGTTCAGTCTTGCCTTTTCTTTATAGTGGTCACACTCCTAAGGTTCCTCTGTATTTGTCCTTGTGATCCCTGGGGGTACTAGTTGCCTACCCTGGTGATGTGGGGAGATAGTAACTGAGGAGGCTTCTGTCCTCCTCCTCAGGTGTTTGCACAAGGGGGAGATGTGGTGGATGTATCTTAGAGTGAGAGAAGTCTGGAGTTACCCTGGCACCGCTGATTTGCGGAGACCTGACCTCCTCAACCACAGCTGGCTGGCCACTGGGCTGCCAGGAAGAGAGGGTGCAGAAGTCAGCCAATTTCTCTTCATTTGCTATTAACTACTCCACATCCCAATGGGGCTTGTAAGCCATCTGATATTACCTGTTTGCTGTCTTTCTTCCACACAGAAGTCAAGGGATAGCCACGTTATACCCAGAGCAATGTGGGAGAGAGAAGATGGCAGTCTAAAACCTCTCCCCTACCCTGTCTCCCATCCATGGTGCTTGGTCTTTTTATGATCTGACCTGCTATTGCCTGTCTTCCTTCTCCAACACATACACATCATGATAGAACTGCCTTGTGTTGCCTTGGAATGGTGCAATCATGTCCGAGTTTATAAATCAGCTTAGAAGTCTAACCACCTTCCCTTTGACTTCTGGGGTGTCTCCAGGGATGGGTTCCAGAAAATGAGCCTGCATCTGTGTTGGTATGCCTCCTTAGAAGGATGCTATGTCTTCTGCTTCCACTATAATTCTTCCCCGCCCTTTCCCCTCTATGTTCTCTTCTCCTAGAATTCCTATTAAATATTGGAATTTATATATATATCTTAATTATTCTTTTTAAAATTGAGATATAATTCACATACAACATTATATTTGTGAGGTGTATAACATGATGATTCAATATTTGTATACATTGCAGAATGATCACCACAGTAAGTCTACTTAACATCTGTCACCATATATAGTTACAAAAATTTTTTTCTTGTGATGAGAACTTTTAAGATCTCTCTTTGCAACTTTCAATTATTCAGTACACTATATTAATTGTAATAATTAACCATTAATTATTCTTTTTTATACTTTCTGGTCATTTATACTTCTGTCCTAAATTGTGAAATTAGAACAGTCTTTTACATACTAATTTTCTCCTCAGCTTTGCCCTTTCTAGACAGTGTATTTAATTGAGTTTTTAAATTTTGACTTTTTATTTTTCCAAATATTTTTCATTTCCAAAACCTTTGCCACTCTTAAAAAAATGACAGCTTCTTTGTTTGTTTCATGGATATGGTGTCCCGTCTAATCCTCCTGAGGACATTAATATACTTTTAAAGCTGCTTCAGATTATCTGTTAATTCTGTTTCCTTGGATGTTGAGTCTGGTGCCTTCCTTTCATATATTGGTGATTCTTCAGTGTATACTTTTTTTTTTCAATCTGCATTTTTTTTCTTTTTTTTTTATTATTATGTTATGTTAATCACCATACATTACATCATCAGTTTTTGATGTAGTGTTCCATGATTCATTGTTTGCTTATAACACCCAGTGCTCCATGCAGAACGTGCCCTCCTTAACACCCATCACCAGGCTAACCCAACCCCCCCACCCCCCTCCCCTCTAGAAGCCTCAGTTTCTTTCTCGGAGTCCATAGTCTCTCATGGTTTGTCTCCTCCTCCGATTTCCCCCCCTTCATTCTTCCCCTCCTGCTATCTTCTTCTTCTTTTTTTTTTTTTTTAACATATAATGTATTATTTGTTTCAGAGGTACAGGTTTGTGATTCAACAGTCTTATAAAATTCACAGCACTCACCATAGCACATACTCTCCCCAATGTCTATCACCCAGCCACCCCATCCTTCCCACCCCCCACCATTTCAGCAACCCTCAGTTTGTTTCCTGAGATTAAGAATTCCTCATATCAGTGAGGTCATATGATACATGTCTTTCTCTGACTGACTTATTTTGCTCAACATAATACCCTCCAGTTCCATCCACATCGTTGCAAATGGCAAGATTTCATTCCTTTTGATGGCTGCATAATATGCCATTGTATATATATATACCACATCTTCTTTATCCATTCATCTGTCGATGGACATCTTGGCTCTTTCCACAGTTTGGCTATTGTGGACGTTACTGCTATAAACATCGGGGTACACATACCCCTTCGGATCCCTACATTTGTATCTTCGGGGTAAATACCCAGTAGTGCAATTGCTGGATCATAGGGCAGCTCTATTTTCAACTTTTTGAGGAACCCTCATACTGTTTTCCAGAGTGGCTGCACCAGCTTGCATTCCCACCAACAGTGTAGGAGGGTTCCCCTTTCTCTTCATCCTGGCTTCAGCTTGGAGGCTGATGCTTCTGCTGCCTGATGCCTGGCTCAAGGGCCAGGGATGGGATCGTCTCACCCGGCTTCTCCAAATGCTATGTCCTAAACACCATTCTGATAGTCACTTCTTTCCACCACCTGTCCCAGCTACCTGTGAGATTGGAGCACTCTGGGAGTTGCACCATATTTCACAGTGGTCCCACTTTAAGGTCTTTAATTGGTGTTACTTCCCTTGGTCCAATCCCATCTGTGTTTTGCCTTTCAACAATTCTTCTTATTTTCTGGTCATAAGTAGAACCACTTTTTTGTTCTTCACTGCTTGGTGTGTGTGTGTGTGTGTGTGTGTATCATTTTTTAAATTAGTTTCAGAGTTTAAATTAGTGATTCATCAGTTGCATATAACACCCAGTGCACATTATATCAAGTGCCCTCCTTAATGCCCATCACCCAGTTACCCCATCCCCCCCACCTCCCCTCCAGCAATCCTGTTTGTTTACTAGAGATCAGCATCTCTCATGGTTTGCCTCCCTGTCAATTTTCATCTTATTTTATTTTTCCTTTCCTTCCCTGATGTTCATCTGTTTTATTTATTAAAATCCACATATGAGTGAATCATATGGTATGATTAGAGAAAGACATTTCTCTAACTGACTTATTTCACTTAGCATAATACCCTCCAATTCCATCCATGTCATTGCAAATGGCAAGATTTCATTCTTTTTGATGGCTGAGTAATATTCCAGTGTGTGTGTGTGTGTGTGTGTGTGTGTATACCACAGCTTCTTTATCCATTCATCTGTCGATGGACATCTGGGCTCTTTCCATATTTTGGCAATTGTGGACATTGCTGCTAAAAACATAGGGGAGCATGTGCCCCTTTGAATCACTATGTTTGTATCCTTTGAATAAATACCTAGTAGTGCAATTGCTATGTTGTAGGGTGGTTCTATTTTTAACTTGCTGAGGAACCTCCATACTGTTTTCCAGAGTGGATGCACCAGCTTACATTCCCACCAACAGTGTAGGAGGGATTCCCTTTCTCTGCATCCTTGTCAGCATCTGTCGTTTCCTGAGTTGTTAATTTTAGCCTTTCTGACTGGTGTGAGGTGGTATCTCATTGTGGTTTTGATTTGTATTTCCCTGATGCTGGGTGATGTTGAGCATTTTTTCATCTGTCTGTTGGACATGTGGATGTCTTCTTTGGAAAAATGTCTGTTCATGTCTTCTGCCCATTTCTTGACTGGATTACTTGTTTTTTGGGTGTTGAGTTTGATAAATTCTTTATAGATTTTGGGTATTAGCCCTTTATTTGAGAAGACATTTGCAAATATCTTCTCCCATTCTGTAGGTTGCCTTTTAGTTTTTTGATTCTTTCCCTTGTTGTGCAAAAGCTTTTTATCTTGATGTGTGTGTCATTTTTAAGGATCTGTGGAGGGACGGGCAGACACATGTGCTCAATGTGCCATCTTGATATAATCTCTATAGGCTACGTTGTTACTTTAAAAATTAATTTATTATTACATATTGTATTTATGGTTATATATTGTATTAAATATCAAGTAGCTAGGAACTGCACAGCACAGCAACCCAGTAACCATTAAGTATTAAACAGTATGAATTGATCTATAAAACTTGAGGCCCAAGAAAGGTCACCTTTTGTGAATTGAGGCTCCTTTTTCCTCCTCTGAGAGGAGCAGGATCCCAGGTCTCTGACAGCCCCAGATGCTCATGGTGGCAAGGCCTCTTGTCAGCAGTCCCCACGGCAGCTGCTCACAACACCTCTGGGAAGACCTGCTAGGTCTGTTCAAAGGCAGCAGCTCTACTGACCCTATCAGCTGCCTCCCATTCCTCCACAGCAAGCTTGGCCGCAGGGACCTTCTGTGTGGTTGGCAAGGACATAGGACTTAGAACTCAAAGTCTGGACCACCCTATGGGCACCATGGCTTGTCACTTTCAGGGCTTTGTGCACCAGTGGATGTGAGTCCTCCTGCTCATAGAACACCGACCTCTCAGCCTCAGGATCTCTCCTCCCCTCCCCTCTTCCTCTTCCCTCTCCTGCTGTCCCTCTTCCCTTCCTCCCCTCCTCTCCCTTCCCTCCTCCTCTTGCTCCTCTTCCCCTCCTCCCCCATGTACCTTGACTGTCTCCATAAATGCAGACCTTTAGAAACAAAGCTCATTTGATGCTGACTTCAGGCACCTTCTCTCCCTTTATTTTTCCTACCACACAACTCTAAAATCCCCGTGGGAGAGGAAGTTCAGCACTCAAAAACCTAGGGCCCGGCTACCTGCCCACAAGAGGCAAAGGTAAATGTCCCTTAGTTCATTTGCTGATGGCTTCACCATAGCCAAGGTGGAGACATAGACGCTTGGTTTCTGTGTTACTTCCTTGCTACACTACAACTGTCCTGGCCTGCCCCTTGGTCTGTTGTTGTCTGTCCCCTGTCCAGTCATTCAAGGATAGGTCTTCTCCTTCATCTCTCTTCTGGGATTCTGCCGGGTTCATCCCAGCTCAAGAGAATAAGTAGGTAGTGGCCTGGTGTGCAGGAAACGAAAGAGAAGAAGAGTTAAGAGGGACCAGCTGGAGGTTATAGAGATAACTGGGGAACACCCATGGGCCTTGGGACCTTCTGGTCTTCCTTCCAAGACAATCCCTGGGGAGGGGTCTGACCTCTTCTCAGACATAGCCTCCTGAGAGGGAAGCTAAAGAAGTCTTTAATCCTTTTTATGGGGGAAGAAATAACAGTTCTGACATGTCCACTGAGTTGGGGCATTGATGGGGTTAATGGACAGATGAGAGGAGCCTGGGTCAAAACCCTCCACTTCAGGTCTCTTCTCACCACCTGGGCAGGTGATTGGAAATGGCCAGAGATGACTGCCCTGACTGGGTCTTGACTATCCACCTCCACAAACAGCCATCTGAATATCTGGGCTCCAGGAGTTTGCTCTGTCGCCCCCCACCCCCTTCTGGGACTCAAGCCTCAGGGATCCTTCTGACCCTGGGTCCTTGAACTCTTGTCAGCACAGGCTGCACTGTTGGTCCTTCCCACCCCACTTTGCAGGCACACAGGGGCTCCTCAGGGAACTCAAAGGCTGTGGCTTCTGGTCCCTATGTTTGTGTCTACCCCCCAAGGCTGATGCACGCTCTGGTTCCAGGTATGCCTTCACAGGTGTTTGGTGGCTGAGAGAGTCTAACTATCATATCAGTAAGTGTTTGCAGAGCCCAGTGGAGCATGGAGCCCTGGCTTGTGGGAACAGAGCAGAAGCCCAAAGAGTGGCCCCTAGGGCCAGAACGGGTGTCAGAGTACCCTCTCACAGGTGTGGCCTGTAGTAACCCCTGGCCTCCTTCTGCCTGCTGCTGCCCCAGCCCCTCTCCTGTGGACAGCCCAGGCGGGGTCCATGGGAATGTGAGGCTCTCCTGGCTCTTGTTTGTCTCAACTAATCTCAAGAATGCTCTTGTTTTCCCTTTTGGTTTGGGAAGTCCTCAACAGCTCCCCTTCGTGTCGATAGAGCTGGGGACGGAGGCCGTGGGAGCCAGAGGGCAATGATCCCTGGCTTGTTCTCTTGCTGGCTTCATTTCTGTCTTTGCAATAGTTTTGGTTACCTCCCACCTCCATTTCAGCTTCTCTTCAAATTTCCCAGAAACTGTGGGAAAAATATCCTGAATTTTGGACACTTTAATCATCTCTCCTTCTTGTGAATCTCCTCACAGTGGACAGCACCTGGGAGGTACAAATGAACCCGGAGCTCAGAAAGGCTAAGTTGTTGCTCATGGTCACACAGCAAGCAAGAGCAGAGCTGGAGTGAGCCCAGGGCCCATTTACCTCTGCTCCAGACTTCACCCCAGGGTGCTAACCTCACTGCAGCCATGTCTGCTATTTGCTGTTTCCTTCACTGGACTGTGAGTTTCTTGAGACAAGGAATTCTGCAGCAATTCATCTTTGTATTCCCAGGCTTGACCCAGTGTCTGGAAATACAGAAGACACTTAGTGGACGCTTATTCAAAAAATGAATAATAGATGTGAAACCAGGTGCTTTCGCAGATGCATTTTACACATAATCCTTGATTTTCTAAACAACCCTGAGAGGTAGTTGCTGTCCCCATTTCATAGATGGGATTATTAGGGCTCGGAGAAGTCAAGTAAATTGCCAAAGGTCACAGAGCTTGTAAGGGGCTGAGAGGAGATTCAGGCCCATGCAGTCTAACTCTAGAACACATGTTGCCTTCCCATACAAATGGGATAAACGGTCTGGAGAGCAAGGACAGATGGACAATGAGTGCTCCATTCCTGCTGGGTTTGGAGTAAGCTCTAACCAAAGGAGGATTCCTAGGTGATCGGGCTCCCTATTAGGGAAGCAATTCTCAGCCCTTCTCTTCAGTGTCACCCCTTCCAATCACAAGACACACGTTTGTTAAATGACTGAATGACCAACGCTGCAGATGGCTGCACAGCCTCTCACTCCAGAACTGGTCTTTCTGGCTGCTCTTTCTTCATCAACATTGGGGCATGTCTCTCTCTGCCCCACCTTGAGTGCTGGGGTTCCTTGGGCGTGCTCCCTGAGCTCTCTTCTCATTGCTCCACCTTCTCTGGGTGATCACATCTCTGGTCCTATTATTCTCTGTGTGTGGGTGGCTCTATTTCCTGTTCAGACCTCCTCTCTGAGCTCTAGAACTTCATAGGTCTCCACTTGAATGCCCAGTAGACATCTCACCTCAACCCTTCACAAGTGTTAATAGTATTTCTTTCCCATGTCAGACACAGAGACTGGGGCACTGCTCACCCAGCTACCCAAGCCTCGACCTCAGGCTCATCCTTGACAGTCCCTCACCCTCACTTCCTCATAGCTAAGTTCTCCCTGGCTAATCTCCAAGTTCTGGTGCCACCCTCATTTATCCTCCGGATTACTCAGTGACTCCCAACTAATTCCATAAGCTCCAGCCGTGCCCCCTGCTCCATCCAGTCTCCACAAAGCAGTAGGAAAAATCTTCTAAGTCCCAGATCTGACCTTAGTACACCCCAGTTTAAAACTCTGGACTCAAGGAGAAAGCCCACATCCTCAATATGACACCCAACGTCCCCCAGGATGTAGTTCCCACTGACCTCTTTGATCTTAACATTCTCCCTGCTCCCAGCGGCTGGACAGCCAGCCACCAAGCATTCACCGCTCTTGAAGAGCTCATGAAGCCTCTGGATGCACCATCTGCCAGGCTGGGATTCTCTTTCTTTTCATCTATACCTGCTGAATCATCATTAAACTTTCAGGACCCAGCCTGGATGGTGTCCCCTCCTAGAAGTCATTCCTGAGCCTGGAGGCTGAGCAAGGAGCCCCTTCTCTGGGCTCCTGTAGCCCCTACAAGCCTCTCTTTTATGTAATGGCCTCCATGCTTGGGTAGTGGGATTCTGCCAGGATGGGGACGATATTTGTTGAATTGGTGGTGGCCTTAGCACAGCCCAGGGCCTGGCATAAGGAGGCTCCATGAATGTCTATCCATCAGGCATGAATCCTGGGTCATCAGAAGGAAAACATGTCCTCTTCCCATTGTATCTTGGCTTTAGCTGGCTGAGTTCAGATCTCCTCCCCACCTGCCCCATACCCTGTTGTCTCATCCAGATTGTTCTGGGACAGGAACCCCCTCCTTGGGCACACCCCCTCCAGTTCACAGTGATCACCTCTTCCCTGAAGGTCCTCAGGATTACACCAGACACATAGCTCTCCCAGGGTCCCATTTTAAGGTCCTGGGAGAGCTCTCCACATACAATTCTTCCCCTGACCACACCACATTTGAAACCTCACATTCACTTCTTAGGACATAAGAAATTTCACTGGAAAGTTAAAGATAAATGTTAGATGTGAAATCCCTTGGGGAGAAAGAACATATATAGGTTAACTTCACACTAAGACATAAATGGCCAGCATAATATACTTATCTGAGATCAGGTGTGGATAGGTGGGGCAGGGATAGGAGCAGGAAATGTCTGGCTGTGTAAAAGGGATAAGAACCCCTGAGAAAGGGAAGGGACACTGTCAGACTGCATGACCTATATCATACAGCACTTACTTCTCACCTGCATTACCTACTGGGGTGTGTGCATGCATGTGTGAGTGCATGCATGTGTATGTGTGTGTGTGTGTGTGTCCATCCTCAGGTACAACTCTTAGAAGCTGAACAATTTGCTTGCTGGTTGCATAACCTCAGCAAGGAACTGCACACACAGTGGATGCCCAGTAAGTGCTTGTAGCTGTCTTATTGGTCCAGAGCTTGTCCTGTCAGTTGCCCCTGCTGAGGGCACGCCCATCAGTCATTCCCCTCCAGGAGCCTGGGCAGTGTTTACAGCAGGAGGGGGATCCTTCCTGGTTTCTTTAATGGCTCTGATGAAGTCCTTTCCCATGAACTCCTTGCCCTTCCGGCAGCCACACATAACCTATTAGAACTGGGTGCTGAGGGAAGCAGAAGCCTGGAAGTGCCTCCAGGGTCCTGGACCCTTTCTAGGGTCAGAGCCCCTCCAGGGAACTGTGAATTTGCTTGAGATGGCCTGAAGCATCTTCATCTTGGCCCCCGACACCGCTTGGTGCCTTACATTCATTCAACAAATGTTTATATAGGTGCCAAAGCCAGTCTTGGTGCTGGAGATGCATTGGCAAGCAGACAAAAATCTCTACCCATATGGAGCTTATATTCTAGCATTATTTTTTCATGGGAGGGAGGCAGGAATAAACAACAAAAAAAGTAAAAAATAGTAGTGTAGTAGATAGTCATAAACACTAAGGAAAAAAATAAAGCAAGAAAAGAGATATGAATCATCTTGTGAAAAGAAAGTAGGAATTTTAGAGAGAGTGGCATAAATTTTTAAAATTTGTTTTTATTGGGGTAAAATATACCGAACATAAAATTTACCATTTTAACCATTTTTCAGTGTACAGTTCAGTGGCATTCAGTACCTTTACATTGTTGTGCCACCATCACCACCATCTGTCTCCAGAAACTTCATCATGTCATACTGAAATTCTCTACCCATTAAACACTAACTTTCCATATCTTGTTGTATGCATACACCACGTTTTCTTTCTTTCTTTCTTTCTTTCTTTCTTTCTTTCTTTCTTTCTTTCTTTCTTTCTTTCTTTCTTTCTTTCTTTCTTTCTTTCTTT